>NC_046362.1:33187841-33427841 GCF_011125445.2 Fundulus heteroclitus
CTGCTTCCCATCCCCACTGTTTGACCCTCTGTTCACAGCAGTCTGGTCACAGATCAGAGCTTCTGAATGTAAATAAATATGGAAATTACAGTCAGAGGCAATGCAATGAGGCACATTTTGAAAGTTTTCTGTGCATGCTTCCTTTCTGCCTTTTATTTCACATTGTTGTTATTAAACCCCACTGCTGGATTTTTTACTTTTTATTCTATCAGTGTATACATCCATGAATGTGGTAGTTTCTAAAGCAAACATTCTAATTGTTTAAGGGTGTCTAATATTTAAATCTGCTGTTTGTCAAAAAGAAAACGTATAAAAGTTTGCTTAATTTCATAAATTGTATTAATGCAGAACGCAGGATAGTTTATGGCGGAGTACACAGAATCAAATCATAAAACAAAAAAATAAGTCTCATCATTTCTGCTTTTTGTTTACAAAAAAAAAATTGTTTACCACAGGAAAAAATAAAAGCTGGTCTACATATTAAAACATTTTTGTTAGTCTTTGCTAATTATTCTTATTTGCTAGTTTTATGGGTTTATTTTTGAGGAACTAGTAAAAAATGGAACTGTGATGAAGAGTTTCCTTTAAAATTTGTTTCATTACAAAATCAACTTTTGCACATTTTACTTAATTTTTTTATTTTATTTTGGCAAAAGAATATGATACTTAACAAAGATTAGGCTACCATCTATTAATGTGAAAACTGGTTCCAATAAATAACATTTTTGACATCTGCAACACTGTCATAGCTGGATGTCAATTCTGACTGTTTAAATATGCATTAAAAATAAATATGTGATATTTTAAAAGAGTTGTTTATTGGATATGCGTATATAGTCGGTATTTTGAAGGCAGCTGTTGTGGGATTCTGTGACGTGTCGCCTTGTCTGTCAAACCTTTCCTCTTTTGCACCATCCTGCTCCTCATTAACCCTGGCTACTGCTGTTTTATACTGTTACATACTATTTTAAATAATTTATTTTCCATTCTCTTTTTTACTGTTTTAAATTTTTTTTTGTTGTTTTATTTCTTGCTGTCATGCAATTTTGTTGCTGCTAAAACTGCTCTATATTGTTTTACTGTTTTTGATTTGTTAAATTGTTGTTGAATCTTGCGCTTGCACTATACAATAACAATAACTAAGGTATTTTATTCAATTCTCTCTTTTTTCTTTTCACTTTAAAGTAACTGAGTTGCTGGTATAAAAGCAGATCACATTTCTCTAATAAAACACTTCGAACAAATGATGTTCTTGTAACAAACCGCTTGGTGAAGTAAAAGAAACATACCTTTTCTCTAATTAAACTATAAAAAGCAAGTGACGTTGTTTGTTTTTTAATTATTAATATTATTTTACCACATTATTACATTAAAATAAGGTCTGGTTTGCCTGCAGGAGACAGGAAGTAACTCTGACGAGACGTCTGCTTTGCCTTGATCGCCCCCTGCTGGTTGCTATATGAAAAACACTTTCTCTTCAGGCTTCTCTGGCATCCATGTGTGACAGATTAATTATACTGAAATTACACAAAAATCCAATTAAACCTCAATAGATGTATTAGATCAAGTGATGAACTAATAACTTGTTCAATGTTGTCACTAGACTGTTTTCATTTTCTTCTTCAAAATGAGAAAACAAAACAGGCTGAAATGAGCCATCGACTAAAAACAGCTTCAGAGTTTTTCCAACAAAAAAATCCAACATATTTTACAATTTTTTTGTTATTATTTTATGATTTAATCTCACATTGAAATTATACATCATCCTTAATATTTGCTCCTCTTTCTAATGGAGAAAATGGTTTTTGGATTTCAAATAAATTCAGTTTTTGCTCTTAATAATCTGTGATTCTTTTCATATTCAGCCCTATGAAAGTGTTTTCATTTAAGAAAAAACATAAAATCACTTAATGTAAAGTTTATTTTGTTCATTTCTGAATAATCACAATCCAAAAACATCACATTTGTCAGACTTTCTTATCACACATTATAAATTGTGTTTCTTTACCATCAGTTTAGTTTAGTTTTACCCCAAGAAACACTTCAGTTGGTTCAAACCATTTGTTTTTTGATGATTTCCAGCCTCTTTTATGTTTTCAGGATCAAACCAGTTTGTACAAATGTGGAAAAAATATCTAATCTTAACAAATTTGCAAAATATGGAGGAGTTGATTTTGACCATTATGTAACTTTGCAAGTTTTTTGTTTTGATTTCAATAATTATTAGAACAAAGACACAGATTTACCATGAAGCATATGAAAAATGCAGTAAAGGTCGCCTGTGAAAATAGAACTTATTGTTCAATAATTAACACATTTTCTTAAAATTTAGGAGTGAAGACCAAGAAAAGCACGTTTACTCTAAAATACTGATGAATCTGAGAGTCATTTTGTAAAGGAGTGATTAAATAAGGATTTGAATAATGATAAAGTATAATAATGTGCCTGAAATTCATTGCATCTTATGTCATCTTGTGAGTTTTCTTCTGGAATGATGCAGAAGTACATGAGATACCCCCTGAGATCTTCACAAGACTATTAAACGATGTACGGACCCATGCAGAGATCAATCCGGACTAACAAGGCTTCGGTTTGTTGTTTGTTGGATTCCCAGCTAGGAATGACTCTCCAGTGCAGAGTGTCGGTCTGAAGGTGTGAATGAAGGCGGATCATCCTGCGGGCCGTTGACAGATGGTGACCCTCGCTGCTGAAAATTACACAGTAGGAGGCTGCTCTGCGGGTTTCCTGCTAGTGTCACACTTTGTGATTATATCTGCACATCATCCAGCATCCAGATCTCCAGTCAGCTGCAGACACACAGTCCATGATGGAGAAAACTGGTTTACACAAAAATCTTTAATGAATCAGCTTAAAGAGTTTAAAGTTTGGAACTGACGCTGTTTGGTGCTGCCGAGTGTGTCTTCATACGGAGCACCATGGAGATAGAAGTTGTGATCTGTGTGTTTCTGAAAACGATGGAAAATCAGAAGGTCCAACCTTGCCTCTGTCCCCTGTTATGGTCAGCAATATCCCTGCAGGACAATGCAGCTCCTGTTTCAGCTGAACTGGGTCCAGCGCTCGGTTTATCATCATAGTCCACAAGACGATAAAATAAGCACTCTTACAAAACCTGAAGAAATGTTGGAGGTAATATCCTCTACAGAGACATCAGCAGGAGCTCACAGATATCCTGTAAAGCTTCAGCTGTCATAAGTCCATAGAGTGACGCCCCCTGCAGGCCAGAGAGGCTCAATGCTGTGGACACCCCTGCTGTTCAAAGCTCCACCTTTAAAGAGCAGCATCCTTCAAGCTGCAGGCTGCAGCACCAACTGAACTCTGGATTCAGTACGAGGAGCATCACCGACAACAAAGTTATCTCTCTTAGGATAATTTCTATCAAGACATTTTCCGTTGAGCTGTAACAAACTGTGTCCCAAACAAATGCATTGTAGTTTCTCGTTTAAAACATCACTGATTACACAAAACAACTGAATCGGAAATGAATAAGCAAACATCAGCATTACAACGTAAAACAAAAGTGTGCGGGTTTCTGAAGACATATCCTTTTGTTTAGATCAGTAAATCTACATTGTAACATGAAATACGTCCATCCTATGCCTAGGTTCACAAAGCTTTTTTTTGTAAAAAATAAATAAAATAAAATAAAAAACAGAAAATTTTGAAATTTGTTTTTCTTGACCCATAATTTGTTTTGTTTTTTTGTAGCTTTTTTTTTATCCGAATTGTAATCATTGTCACACATTAGGGTTGTAACTAAAATTTCAAGCTCGATACCAATACTAAGAAAAATACCCAATGCCATTTTTGATTCCACTGCAACATTTTTTAAGGCAAAGGGTTATTTCTGGTTAAGAGCAAAGCGGTAATTAATTAAAGTATGACAAACTTAACTCTCACTTTCTTAATAAGTGCAGTTAAGCAGGGGACACGCTGTGGAGGACCGAAACTCCACAGCGTGAGAGAATTGAACAAAAGCAGAAATAAATAAATGGCCCAGTGAATAAACCAATGCATGTAATAGGCACCAATTAATTTAGAAAATGAGAAATAATTTATAGTCATTGAAAGTCTTTGTATAAAACATCCCATTCATTTACTTTACCATGTTTTGTAACTGAATTGACCTTCACAATTTTTTCTTTTTATTTCCGACATATTATTTAAGTATTTGATTATTTAAAAAAAAATACTTTTTTCCCCTTGGATTTTCTTATCTTCTTTTTTCCCTCAAACCTTTTTTATTTCCATATATTCTTTTCACATTTTTCTGTTTCCTTTTTTACTTTCTCATTAATGAGTCATTTTTGCCTCATTATTCAAATAAAGTGGTCCGTCCTCCATTGGATCAGCATCTCTACTATTGGTCAATCAGAAGGAAGAAAATAATTTCTGATTTCAAAAGGAAGAAGCTTCACTGAGCAGCAAAAAACTTTACAGGTCTCTGTGAATTCATGTGTCCAGAGGTAATTTCAGTTTCTAAAGCCTAACAAACTATTTTTGTATGCAAGTTAAGCTTACTAAAGCCAGTATATATTTTTAAACATAGACATTTTGATAAGATTTGCGTCATAGTCAATTTATTGCTTTCCACCTATTCCAGGTCAGGACACAGAGACAACGGGTCCAGGAGGAAAAGTCAGATATCCCAAGTTCTTCCCAGGTCAGAAAGGATCACCTCAGCTGATTATTTGTGCAGTACAAGAGCAGTAGCTCAACTCTAAGCTCATCTTCATATATTTGATACCAGACACCCTATAGCAGGGGTGCTCAAAGTATGGCCCCCGACTACAATACATAATAATACAAATTTGGATCACAAGCACACCTGATTAAGAAAGGCATACGCTTTTTTCTAAATTATTAATTAGAGCTAAATTATTACTGGCAAATTGAAACTGTCTTACAAAAGGGATATGTTAACAACATAAAGTATGTATCTTTTATTAGCCGATGATGAGCTGACCCAGTCTTGGATAAGTGGAAGACTATGGATGAAATTAAGGTGTTTTTTTTTTTCTTTGGTTTTTTATTCCACCGTGAGCTTGTATTAACCTTATGTGACCTCAGGTACGGTCTCTGGGACAGCATGCCCAGGCTACACTTATATGTGTGTCCCTTTCGTTAATTTTTCAGATTAAAATCGTAATTTAATATGCTACAACCGAACCCTGGTTCCGTCAATCTCGGTCTACGCTGATAAATTAACACAAATGCTGTTGTTTGTTCCTTATTTTGTCCCTAAGAGTGTAGAGAGAAAATTTGACGCAAAGCAATATATATCCATCAAAACATCGTAGCTAAATAAATCCAAGACACAACGGACATTTCTGTCAAACATTGAATAACGGGAAGAACCGAAACTTAGTTTGTATCGTTGTTGATTTTTATATGGAGAGCGTTGAAGTCGGTATTTTAGTGTTTAATCGTAGTTTTATTTAGAGCTGAAGCCAGAGATACCATGTGGGTGCTAATAAACTCGGATTAATCATATAATTGATGACCTTATGCTTTAAGAACAAAGAAATGTAGTTTTTTAACGGACTTCCGGAAGAACAGTCGTCAGAGAAAACAAAAAAACAACAACCGGAAGTAGTAGTAGTCGGCTTTCTACGTACTTTTAGTGGGCTGGGGTAAGTTACGCTGTTCACACGCTATTCTCTAACTGACATACGCACAGATGTGACGTTTCCCCCTACGAATCAACAGGTCATACGCCAGCAGCGTTGGGGCTCCTGTTTGTGTGAGAGGACATTTAAATGGCCACAGCGTGAAGTCGCGCAGCTCCGTAATAACGCGTTTATTCAGGCAAACAGCCCCACCACCAGCACATCGGCCGTCTCCCGGCTCCGTCTCTCCGCGTCTGAACCGCTAGGTTTGTCCGCAGAGCGTTGAAAGATGAGCGACGAAGAGGACTTAATGCAGAAAGCCCGAACCAGGTTCGATGATCTATGCCGAGCCTTGAACATGGACGAAGAGGCGAGTTCCGAGGCATGGAGGAGCTACGAGAGCATGAGCAGGAACTTCACTCTGGAGGTAGGCACTATCAGACAGGGGGAAAAGAACCTTTTTCGGCCCGCAGACAGTAGCAGAACACCAGCAGAGCGCCAGCACGCCAGCAGGGGCTGTCAGTGGGGCTGTCACTGCGTCCGCCATGTTGTGAGTGGCACGTCCGGTGACAAGTGTGCTGGAACCTGTTGTTTTCACGACCGAGAAGGCCCTAAAGTTTATGTTCAAGAAGTTTAGATACTTTATTTATTGTAACCAGTAATGGTTATATTTAAGACAAAAATAATGTATATTTTTCCATTAAAATAAATCAGTTCAGCGAATACGAAATACAGCGTTCTTAAAATGCTTTTAAACTGACCGCAATTTACCTCTGAAACTGTTATGTACAAATCTTAATAACAGTAACGTGTCCTCTTTATTATTATTATTACTACAAATAATAATGGTACATAATTAAATATATACCGTAATAGCTCCTTGACAAATTGAGTTACATCAACATTTAATTTCCCTTTGGGATAAAGAAAGTATTTTTGAATGAAATTGAATTGAAACTAATGACACATTAGGATTAGTATGCTGACAGGAATTATGGGCCCGCAAACAAAAAATCTAAATCATCCCAAAACATGGTATACAACTTTCTTTTTGGGGAATTGTCCTGACATTTCCCCCCTTCACAGCGCTCCTGACCCTATAACTCCAAATGTATAATGTTTGATACAAATATTTCTGAGACCTATTCCTCTTCAACCAAGTCAGTTTCTGAACATGCAATTTACAACATACAAATGAATATATTTTTACTCACCCTATATGAAAATGCGGAAAACACGAGGAAAATGTATTTTTTGGTCTATAATTTTAGTATAAATTACAATGCAAAGAAAATTTATAAGCCTGAAGTTTATTTATTTATCTTTTTAAAGCAACCAAAATGGATGTTCTTATTTAAAAGTGTGAGGTTTCCTCACAATTACCTGTATCAGGCTTTAAAGGGTCGATTTAATTAAAAACATGCCCTCAGTTGGTGTTTCCCCTCCGCTAGTTTTGTATGAAATATTTTATTTATATTTTTTGATTATTCACCAACTGATTTGTAAAATCTTGGCAACAGAACTGGCGTGCTGTCTTTTTTGTTAGCTTGTTTGTTCCCACAATAATGTTCCTGTCAATATGAGGCCAATGTGAGACAATCTGGAGCTCATATGGGTTCTACTCTGCAGTTTTTCTGTGGGCTGCGTCGCAAGTTTGGATCTGAAAGATTGGGTTTGTGTCTGAAGAATCTGATTCACGGGGCTCGGGTAGAGGAGGACGTGAAGGAGATGTGTAAAGCACCTAAATGACCTGAACCCATCTTCTAAAATCAGCTTTAAGCAGAAACTGGACCTGTTCTGGAGACTGACACGCTTGTAAAAGCTTTAGAAGATCAGACTAGCTCAGGTCTACATTTGAAACCCGCATGCAAGACTTGATCATCTGGAAGGAAAGAATCAGGGAAGCTTGTAAAAAGTAAAAGCACCATAGTTTGATTTTATGGAGATTAATGATCAGTTGGATCAGGCCAGCTTCAATTCTTTTTACATTTAAACCACGTTCAGATTAAAAACCGGTCCACTTAGACGTGTTGGTTTGGCTGTCGTAGCCAGGAGTCAGGTACATTTTATTTGTTCAAACCTAACAAAAACCCTGCCCACACTTCTCCTTTAGTAGAGTTATTAACACAGATGATAATAAGTTAATCAATGTCTGCTTTCTTGGTGCAGGGCAGCGAGCTGCACTGGTTGGCCTGTGCTCTGTACGTGGCCTGCAGGTCTTCGGTGCCGACGGTGGGGAAGGGAACCGCTGAGGGGAACTACGTCTCTTTGACCAGGATCCTGCGCTCCTCGGAAATGAGGTTTGGTTTGTCTGTGTGGGTTTGGTGTCTGACAAATAAACGGGAGCAGCTGGAATCTGATCAGAGCGATTCCCCCCCCCCCACCCCAGCCTGATCGAGTTCTTCAGCAAGCTGAAGAAGTGGCAGGATATGGCCAACCTGCCGCAGGACTTCCGTCAGAGTACGGACAAGCTGGAGCGGAACTTCACCGTGTCGGCCGTCATCTTCAAGAAGTACGTCCCCATCTTCAAATCCATCTTCAAGGCGCCGTCAGAGGAGCCGCCTCGGGTTCACCGCAGCCGGAAACAGAGGTGAGACCCTGTGACCTCTCCTCTGTTACGGTCACCGCATCTTCAGAGTTAGCTGGAGAACTTTAGCCTCGCCTTCCTTCTCCTTTATGACATAAGATGCAACATATATAAAAATGTGCAACTCAGTCAGGAATAGTGGGCTATGATTTTTGATGGTGATGCGTCTGTTTTTGTGTATTATAATAATAGGATTTGGGGAAAAGGAGTGGGAAGTCCCAGCCATTCTTTCCACCAGAAACACCCGTTTAAAGTTAACATGGCTCACAGGCGGCTAAACTTGCTATCACTTAAAGCTTAAACACGAGTTTAAGATTAAGTTTAAGTTTAAAGATTTTTGTTGAGCTTTTCCCACCCAAGTTTGTGACTCTGTGAAATATTCTGAACTGTTTTTTATTTAGACAAAGTTTTTATCCCCACTTTATTCATCAAAACGTAGATATTTTGGTTTATGTGCACTAAGTTGGTCTCCCACTGCAATACATATATAGATGTTTTTATATAGTGTCAAAAACAAGTTAAAACAATTAAAATTGTGTCATACAACAAAGGAGAGTCAGTAGAAGGCAGCGTTCTCCTAAAAGCCTGTTTAAAAAGGAAGGTCTTCGACTGCTTTTTAAAGCAATCAACAGTGTATAGACAGCGTAAGGAGAAGAAAAGGACTTAGTTTTCTGCCAAATCAGCCCAGAGAGCACACGCCCAAACTCGAATTAACCCCCATTAAATCTCAGCTCTGGATTTTTCTTAACTTGAAACTGAATGTTTCCTTCAACCTGTCATGTAAAACAACACAGCTGCAGCGAAACCCATTGACCGAACTGCTCCATTGCCATAAAAAGTGTCCTCACCCCAAACATAAAGACATGTAAAATGGTGAAAGCATTTTCATTTCTCAGTTTGATTCAGAACAGGCCCACATTTAAACTTCAAGCCACTTGCTAAGCTGTTTAAGGTTAGGTGAGTGATGAAGCAATGATGGCAAAAGTTTGTTTAAACTATGATTTTCCTAAATTTATTCAATCTCAGTATTGCTGATTAAGAATCTTTGATTGTAACTAATTAAATAAACACTGCAGTGTTTGTATTATGATTACTGTGTAACAAACATGTTTTTCCTCCAAAAGTCACGCTCAGGCTTTTAAGACTGGTTCCAGGTTGGCATTTATTTGTCGTATGTTTCTGTTTAACAGACGCCATCCGTGCACTGTGAGCGAAGTCTTCAACTTCTGTTGGGTGCTTTTTGTCCACGCTAAAGGTAAATAAAGTCTTGTTTTATCTGTGGGTTTGGAAATGTGCGTCACAGAGACAGTCTGAGCTTTTTCAGTGAAGTTGTAGCATTGAAACTAAAACCTGGACTTGGAAACTGCCTCCCGACTTCTCCTCAGACGAGTCAGAGCGCGTCCATTGAGCCTTGGCAGCGTTTCTGTGATGGTCAGCCGTGCCAACTGAGCCTGCAGGCATTATTTTCCCTCATGTTTGGTCGTGTTCTTTCTTGTTTCCTGCTCAGGGAACTTCCCCATGATAAGCGACGATCTGGTGAACTCATACCACTTGCTGCTGTGTGCCTTCGACCTCGTCCTCACCAATGCGCTGCTGTGCAATGCCAGGAAAGACCTCCTCAACCCCGACTTTAAAGGTAAAGGACAAAGCTTCCCTGAAGCGTGATATTAAGTGCTTCAGCTGCACTGGTCCAAACACTGATGACATAGTGTGTTGTGGCCTGCACAGTCAGACGATTCCAACTTTCTTTCCATGGCAGCCACAGGGCGAGTCCTTAATAAACGGATTTAATTTGGGATTAAAAAAAAAGAAGAAACTTTGGCTAAAGTCTCTGTGAAATCAGAGTCATCTCAGCAGGCGATAATCTAGTCCATTTCTATAGCTGTTATGAATACTGCTGGAGAACTCGGTATTGAGCCGGACACAGAGCTTCGCTTTTTAAAAGTTTATTGCAGAATAACTGTTTTGGCCTACCTGTCTCTGGAACTTTCCAGCACCTTCCTCCTCCTGCCCAGCTCTGACTCCACTCTCCATAATCACCTGCACCTGTCTGCTTGTAATCATCCTGGACTGTTTCCACCCGGCAACTCGCCTAGATAAACCCTCCTCGGTCAGTTCTTCCCCACCGGATCGTCATCAGTCTTCACCTAAACCCAGTGGTGTCAAAAGTACACACATTTGTTACTTAAGTAGAAGTATAGATACTGCAGTTTAAAAACACTCTGGTAAAAGTTGAAGTATCAACTTGACCTTTTTACTCAAGTAAAAGTGAAAAAGTATGTGCTCCAAAAACTACTTAAAGTATAAAAGTATAAAGTAACCTTTAAAAAAATGCCACTATATGAATTGAAAGCTTAATTTAAACACTGATTAGTTCTACATGTGGCCCAAGACACAACATAATCATTAACCCATTAGTCTAAGACAAAGTCACTCAAGGAGCATGTTCTCTCTCAAACTTTATTGGAGTTCAATTCCAAACAGAGGTAGTATTCAAGTCTGCAGAACTGCCAGAACATAAATGTGTGAGTTCCATCAAATACCTAAGGTAAACTATACCCTTTGGTGCAAAAACATTCTATGTGAGTGAGTGAGTGAGTGAGTGAGTGAGTGAGTGAGTGAGTGAAGAAAGAGAGATAAAAAGAGAATAGCTATAGAATAGCTAACCAATGAGTGTTTGTGTTATATGACTCATACAATTACACTAGTTCTCACTAGGTGTGGATGGCGCCAATGATCTGCATTGGATGGCGCACATTACGTGAAATAAATATTTATAAATATTAAACTGAAGCCAAGAGTAACGAGTAACGTTTGTTTTAAAAATGTAAGGAATAGAAAGTACAGATACTTGTGTGAAAATGTAATGAGTAGAAGTCAGAAGTAGAAAGAAAAATAAGTAATGGAGTAAAGTATAGATACCTAAAAAGTGTACTTAAGTAGAGTAACGAAGTATTTGTACTTCGTTACTTGACACCTCTGCCTAAACCTCGTCAGCCAGTCAGAGATTATCCCACGTCTGCCTGCCTGATTTTCCCACGTCTGCCGCCCCGTATGTCCAAAGAACTCTCTCTGCTGAGCTGCTGGTTGTCGGCGCAGCACCCGCAGCTCTCCAGCTCCTGCGCTCTACGTCCACTTGGTAAAAGACTCTGGTTTCCTCCCTCCACAAACCATCCAGCCTACAATAAACTCTCAGAACTAAGCTCCGTGTGTGTGGTGTGTGTTCGGTTCATCTCGACAAATCACGACAGAATGTGAATAACGGCAGACGAGGCAGCAGCAGTAATGGGCAGAAGACCAGAGCATGCAGGTGGGATGAATGGCAGAACCAAACTGACCGGGGGGTTGCAGACAGTGGCAGACCAGAATCAACCAGGAAGATCAGGAGCTGAGCAGAACAGATGGTGCAGACCAAGGAAACACCAGAACGGGCAGAGCAAGCAGCTGGAACTCACGAGGAACGAGGCAGACTTCCAGCAGCACGCTGACACCGGAAGCACACATCAGTGAGGGCTGAACACGAGCAAAGAGAAAGGGAGTCCAGCAGGCTGAGCAAAGAGGAGCTGGTAGAAACCCAACAGCAGTCCACCTGAGGCAAGACGAGTGGATGAAAGAGGCAGGTATATGTAGGCGTGTGAACAGGTGAGCAGAGTTGACTCTAATTAGTGCAGCAGGTGGAGCTGATCAAGAGCAGAGTGGAGGGCTGAGGAGTGGACAGAGCTGATGGGATGGTGGCTGAGAGGTCACAGGGCTGATTCAAGAAAAGTCTGGAAAAGTCCAAAATAAACAAAAACCTAAACCATAGCAAATTTCAGCAGCAAGGCTTCACATCATGAAAACATAAGAACATCATAGACACATGAAAACGGTCACTGGTTGTGAAAACATCAATACTCATCAGACATGTTGGTCAGTGTTCCTGTTAGTATGACTGAAAGCAACTCTGATGTTTCAGTCCTGATTAAATGAACTTAGTGTTTTGGTGGATTTCCACTTATCTGGAAGTTTGTTCCAGATAAGACACTGCTTCTCTGTGTCTGGTTCTGGTTCTGGTTCTGCAGAGTAGACCAGAACCAGAAGACTTGAGTGGTCTGGAGCGTTGATACAGGAACAACAGGTCTATAATGTATTCAGTGCTTTTAAAACTAACAGAATTGTTTTAAAGTCTATTCTCTGAGCAACAGGGATCCAGTGTCAGAACTTTAGAACCGGGTCCATGTTCTCTACGTTCTTATTTGTGAGAACACAAGCAGCAGCGTTCTGGATCAGCTGCAGCTGTCTGATCCACTTTTTAGGCAGACTTGTGAAAACACTGTTGCAGTAATCAATGCGACTAAAGATAAATGCATGGATGAGTTTCTCTTAATCCTGGAAATGTTCTTCAGATGGCAGAACGCTGACTTTGTGACGGTTTTTATGTTTCCTTGAAGGTTCAGGTCTTAGTCCATCACTACACCCAGGAGTTGTATTAACTGGTAGCTGGTATAATGCTTATTATTCCAGCTACCATAAAAATGTAAAAAATAAAATTGGATTTACAATCCAATTTTATTTTTTTGCAAATTATATATTATAAGTATCCAACATGACTTAAAGAAAACCTCAACCGTCATTTAATGTAAGAATTATACTTCAGAGGACTAAATATTCTAATGTTATTACTGACTATACCACTGTATCATAAGCGTACACTGGTAACGATGCATTAGGAGAGGAATCATTCAAACTAAAAAGAAGCGGGCCAAGGAATTAACCTTGAGGCAAGCCTGTGTTAATTAAAAAAATATTCTCATAATTTACAGCAATGCAATGTTCATTGTTAGGTGAATAAACCACAAGAAACGTATCCCAGGAAAATCAAGATGTGATGCTTTCATAAGAGGTACATTATGCTTTTGTGGCTAAAATTACTTTAATTTGTCTAAATGTATAAAACAAATCTAAATCTCTTTCAGTTTTTTAAATTAAAGTTGGTCAGTTAAGACTCTAAAAATTTTAATTTTCTTTAATTTGTTAAATGAATGGGTTTGCAGACGTGGACACAGGCTCATTTGAAATGCATCTGGAAGGTCCGTCCAAACATTTAGCTGATTTGTGTGATTGGGTTAATATGAGTATTTGGCCATTTTCAGACTAAAACCATTATTGGGCTCAGAGTTCAGAATGTTTTGCTCTCTGAGTTGTGAAATACGACCTTGAGGGCTCATAGACCTAAGTCTGCGCTCCGTTAAAGGAAGTCTGCTCAAACGTTCTTTGTTTAATTTAACGTGTAAATAAATCAAAAGTGAAAGGATTCCAGCCGACCAGCTCGCAGAAAAGCGCGCAGCGTCCTCTATCAGCTTCGCCCTCACTTCCCGTTTACTCCTGTGTTTCCTGGAGTCTGCAGACCCACCCCTGTCTCTGGACCCAGAGCCTATTGTGTGTCTGAACCGTCAGCGTGGAAACGACTCCATCCTCTGCAGCTAAACGGTCTCACCCTGTCAGGCCTACGGCGCTCTGTGACGACAAAACTGACCAACGTGTTGAGCTTTTTCTTGGTTGGAACTGTTTGTTCCAACTGGAAAAAATTATCCCAGGCAGACATCCAAATGTGTTTTGAAATGTTTTATGAGCTTTAACATTAACCAGCTTTGAAACTATGCCATCTGTGGAATTTTTTTTTTTTTTTTTGAGATTCAGCTGAAGAAATGAGAGCAATTGTTGTCTTTGTGACAGGCTACTGGTAGCAAATAGCTTGAAGCTCTTTGCTAAGGTGTCTTTTCAAAAAAGTAAAAAACAAAGCAACTGGACTTGTTTTTCGTAGTTGAAGACGTTTCGCTTGCTCTCCCGGAAGCTTTCTCAATTCAAAAAGTCTGGAGTAATGTGGAGTAACAAGCTTTATACTACTGCCAAACAAAGGCCTTGTAATGGCTTAGATAACATGCAAATTCAATCGAAACAGGTCCACTCCTTAATAATGGGTGGTCGTTAAAGCCATTAAGCCAGCAGATTGGACCAAAACTGGTCCACTCCTCTGTAACGAGGAGTCGTTAGGGTCGTTATTGGCTTGTTGTTAGGGTTGTTATTGGCTTGTAAAGCTTGTTACTCCACATTACTCCAGACTTTTTGAATTGAGAAAGCTTCCTGGAGAGGAAGCGAAACGTCTTCAACTACGGAAAACAAGTCCAGTTGCTTTGCTTTTTTTTACTTTTTTTAGAATGACCATGACCTGGATGACTGAGAATCTTCACCAGCATAAGGTTTCTTTTCAGTGTCGACCCAATACTGCCTCATCCCTGAAGTGTTTTCTGTCTGAATAACGTTGCTTTGTTGGTGACTTGGAAACTTTTGTCATGCGCTGGTCGTTTGGGTCACCTCTAAACTCCCTCCATCTCCTGCATCCTTCAGGTCTCCCAGAGGACTTCAACAATAAGGACTACAGACCGTCTGCAGGTCCGTTCTGTTTCATCCAGCAGCTGTGTGAGCTGCATGAGGGCCTGGTGTTAGAGGCTAAAGGAGTCAAAGAGCATTTTTGGAAACCCTTTATCAGGAAGCTTTTCCACAAGCGGGTAGGTCCCACCTCCATTTACGCCCCGCTCAAGGTGTTTCTGTCTGATTAGATATTCTTCTGCTTTCCCTTAGAAAGTGTTTAACAAGATTTCATGAAAACTTCCTGTAACAATAATCTTTGTGACGATTGTTTGTGAATGTGCTTTGATCCGCTGAACTTCAACCATGAAATGTATCCTTGATTGAAAATGCTAAAGCAGAACAACTTTATTTAATGCATAACTATTATAGGTATCGTTAAGGATTTATCGACACTACTACCCTAAAGATACATGTTATCGATCCAGCATTTGATCGGTACCATTATCGATAATTATGTTTTTATTCAAACAAATGGGAAAAAAACATTTAGAACAAAATCAAAGTACAAAATTTAAATATTTTTTATTGGAATAGAGCAATAAAACATTATGTAAATAATATATTTTTAATGTATTTTTATATGTAAACAAAAGGCTAAAACACTGTATCATGAATAAAAAGTATGTTGTAGGAGAGAGAAATATCAACATTGACAAGACAGAAAATTATTAAAAACACTCTAAATATGCTCAAAACAAAAAAAGTATAACTCTATAAAATAAGTAATTAATAATATTTTACATGAATCCAAACTACATTTAAATTTTTTTTATTTATATTATCAATTTTAACCAAAAGATAGCCATTCTGATACCAGGTTTCAGTATCAGAGTTACACAAATATGCTGCCAAAAAGATAATTATACACTTACATATACACTTAAATGTGGAATTACTCTGGGTAAACTCAGAATACTTTACTTTTACCCTGCTGGTATTCAGTTTTCACTCTTGATGAGAGGCCCAGAATCCACGTTGCTTGAAGTTTCCACCGTCAGTGATGATTTGGGGTACCATGTCCTCTGCTGGTGTCGCTCTCCTGGTTTCATAAACGTCAACAGAGACATCAATCAGGACATTTCTCCTGACAAACGTTATGGAGATGCTGATTTCATTTTCCAGCAGGACTTGGTACCGACTCACACTGCCAAAGTTACCAGAAGCTGGTGCAATGATCATGGTGGTACAGCGATCGGTTGTCCAGCAAACTGGCCTGACCTGAACCCCACAGAGAATCTGTGGCGTATTGTCAACACAAACATCAGAACCAACAATGCAGAAGTCCTGCAGGGCACTATGAGAACCACCTGAGCTTCCTGAGCACCTCAGTAGAACCACAGGCTGATCTCCTCCATGCCACGCCGCATTGATGCAGTAATGCAAAAGAAGCCCCGACCCAGTATTGAGAACATACACTCTACAGGACATGAATGTAGAGTATTTTCAAGGAGACCCACATTTCTGTGTCAAAAATGATTCTTTATTGGTCTTATTTCGTTTTCTAATTTTCTGACAAACTGAGCTTTGTTTTTTTTATTATCTTTAATCAAGAATCTTAAAAAAATGAATGAATGCAATGTTTTTTTACATTTTGAATTACGTTGCTGAAATAAATGAACTGTTTAGTGATGTTCTAACTGAAAAAGCTTGATATATGGCATGATTTTTTATTTTTATTTTTTTAAGATGTGCCTCTAAGATCATGGAAATCCTCCTGTTGTCTGCACGGAAATTCGTGTGAATCTGAAATTCGTTTTTCTTAATTCCTCCACAGATTCTCAGAGGAAAAGAAGACAGCCTGACTGGTTTTTTGGATCCCATGAACTTTGGAGACAGTTTGTGAGTGTCGTCACCCAGCAGTCACGGCACTGAGCGTTAATCAGACGCCTAACGATGTGTTCTCACCAATCCCCCCCCTCAGCCTGTCGCTCAGCCGCCTCTATGAGGAACACGTCTTGGCCACAGGGAGTCTGGATGAGAGGATCTTCACTGGAGAGGGGGCAAATGAGAATATTGGGACCCCCGGGCCCTACCTTTGTGAAGGGATGGAGAACCAGGACGGCGCCACCTACAGGCTGAGCACAAACCTCACAGTGAGACGCACCTCCGGCTCGTTCTGTCGCCTCTTTTCGTCTCTTGTAAACATAACAAACACGCCATCTCTGTCCACGCCAGGCCTCCGCTCTGAAGGTCTCCACTCCTCTGACGGGGAGGAAGTACATCCAGGAGGTCCGGCTGTCGTCTCCGCTCTCCTCCGCGATGAAGAGCGTGGGGCGTCTTCACACTCTGCTCTCAGGGACCAAACACGGGCCGAGCGCCAAGCTGACCGAAACGCTGAGGTGTGTTTTGAAGAGACCTGCATGGCGTTCAAAACAAATCCAACAAATCCTGCTTTATGTGCGGTGACCATGTTTCCTCAGTGGAATGCCACCATTCTGTAAAACTGCATTTAAACATATGCAGGTATGATGAGAGTAAGTAAAACTGATTTAGCAGCAATAACTCTCAGTAGGGGTTTTCTGTTCAACTTAACACTGCAAAAACAGAACCAAAAATAAGTAATATTTTCTTGAAAGTTGTGTATTTGTCCTTGATTTGAGCAGGTAAATAAGATTATCTGCCAATGGGTGTCATTGAGTCATTTTACCCTTAAAATAAGATAATTAGATGTGCTGCACTTGAAATAAGTTGCCTTTCCCCCACGATCAGGGACCTCCTGGTTGTGTCTGGTGCTGCAGTGTTCTTATTGGGTAAAACACCTTTAAATCTAGAGGCTGAGCACATAAAAGACAACCTCCTGATAATATAATATGCAAAAAACGGCACCAAACGTTATTAACGCCACCGCACGTACTAGGCCAATAACTTTTTTGTTTTATTTCTAGCAGTAATTATTACTTCAGTTTGTATTTTATTATGCTGCTCATAAAGCAATGTCTACACTGTGTTAGGTCATTGGCTGATCTTTAATAAATGTTTTAACCAGTGTATCAGACTCATTTTGAATTGATCTGACATTAGGTTGGTACAACGTTAAGTAGCTTCTGATGTAGTTAAGCTACTTTTAACACATTTGTGTAACTTAGCTTGCTATATTTCTATAGGTGGTAGCTTTTGTGTAGTGAAGCTTAATTTATTGTTGAGTAACTGATAGCTTAGCTCACTACACTGGACAAGTAGCTTGCCCAACACTGCTCGCCTGGAGGAGGATTAGGGAGGGGAGTTAGGATCTCGAGTAAGTCATCAAAACTTTTACCACGGTAAATATCTCCGTACTACAGGGTAGCTCCTCCCAGTCTGTCCACACTTTGCTTAGGGCGTCAAAACACTCTGCACAAGCGTACCAGGTTGAGGCCTTTTTGACGCTCACGTCGCGTTGGATCTGAAGGCAGCACTAAGCTCTTTTAAAAGCTAGATTCTGTTCTTGCGTTGACGACTTGAATCCCGATATTTCTTGTTTACTATGTGTGTTTAACTGAATCTCTGATGTAATCACAAAAAAAAAAACCTTAGGGGCTGTGCCAGAGACCCAAGTGATGCTATTAGCCAGCGCCTGAGGGAGATGTTTGACGTCTACTCGCAGCATTATGAAGGCAGTGGAGCTGAAAGCAAAGTGATGGAGAAAGGTGCCGACACAGTTTCTCATCAGTCCACAACCGCTCTGCCGTCGCCATCAGCCCGCGTCTGTACTAATAAAGCTTCTCCTGACAGAGTTGGCTGTGAAGTACTTCCGCCTGGCAGAGGCGCTCTACTACAGGATCCTGGAGTCCATCATAGAGAGAGAGAAGATGATCCTGGGAGATGCTGACCTGTCTGTGAGTACAGCGCTTACCTGACCATCGCTCCAGGTTTTAGACAGACTGACAGCAGATTTGAGGCCCTAAACTTACAGCATGCCCTAAAACAAAGATAATTCATTGTATAGAATAAAGTCCAGTGAGGGGTTTGTAGCCTGACAGTGGCTTGTTTTAACTAAACTGTAAAATGACAAGTGAGTATTGTGCATATTTCTTAACACATCCTTCATTTGTTGTATTTTACTTGTTCTACTGTTCAAATTGGTTTAAATTATACTTCCTCAGACTTTCTCATTGATTATTAGTGGGTGTTTGGGAAGGGGGGGGTCATTTTTTTAATTTCCCACTGGCTTTTCTGGTAGTTGCACCTGTTAAAAATAGGAATATCCAGTTCTTTGTTGTTTAAAAGCGAATAATCATATCAAACAGTGGCTTTAACAGTATGACTGGAAAAGCGCTGCATACGTTTATTCCATTTAATATTTTACCATTTAACTGTGTGTGCTGCAGTGTATTCTGGAGCAGGACGTCTTTCACCGCTCTCTGCTGGCCTGCTGCCTGGAGATCGTCACTTTCTCATACCGGCCTCCAGGAGACTTCCCCAATGTGATTAAGATCTTCCAACTTCCTGCTTATCATTTCTACAAGGTACCAACATGTTAAACAGATCAAGAACAATTGTTAAAAGTTAAGGACAAATGCTAAAAACTAAAAGCTTAGATAGATGCCCATAGATAACCTGAAAGCTGAACTTTATCTGAAATCTACATTTAGATTATTTTACATAAGGTAGCTCATGTGGAATCTGACTTATTTAATCATCATTTACCGATTACCCGAACGTACCTAAACTCTAGGGTTACCAATTGTTCCGTATTAGCCGGGATGTATCGTATTTTGAGACAAATCGAAGCGTTCAGTACGGGACACTCTTCATTCCGTAATTTCACTTCAGCCTGCAATTTTCATAAAAACTAGATGATACTCCCTGCCTTACTTACCTAGACCTAAATTAAGCTGTCACGTCGAAGTAAAAAGCTCAATGCAGCCGATGGATTACACTTAAAACTAAACTCTGACTTCAGCTTACATTAGCACAACCTTAAGATAAACTGAATGTATTTTATCTTACAATGCGTTTGCTAAAATCTGATATTAGCATATGTTAGCATATCATAGGTAAAACCTGTTCTTTTGTATGTTAGCATGCCTTAGCTAAAATCTGGTGTTAGCATCAGTAGAGGCTGGTGATTACAGCACAACAGTAAACTCTACTTAAATTACTTTATCCGATTTTGTTTCTCCAGCGAAAACCTTGTAAAAATTATTATTTTGCAGATAAATGACTGAATGTTTTTTCACTGCACCATTTCTCTCCTGTCTTGTCGCTGTTGTTGTCTGACTCTCTTTGTTTCCATTTGAACGCTTGAGTGACATTTATACCAGCTTAGCTGCCCAAGGTGTGACTTTGATGGACAAGTATTATGAACTGATCTGATTGGGTGAAGACTGACACAAAAAGCTGATTGGCCATGGGTGCAGAGAGCTGCACCCCGAGGAGAATCTTTAAGTAACCAATTAGAGAGCAGTATGAAGTCACATGGAAGCCAAAAGTTTTAAAGCATGCATATAAACTCATCTGTCCGGTGTCCCACAAAACTAACCCGTAATAAACCCAAAACTGAATGGGAGCGCTGAAATCAAAAGTCAGACCTATTTTATGAGAAAACAGATGTGATAAATAATTTCTATTTCATGATTTATGTTTACTGTCTAAAAACTATTTCTGCAATTTTGATTTGGGTGGAGGCAAGAGCTATCGCTGGTTAACATATATTAGCATAAACTGGATAAAACTTGAACATATTTTATCTAAGCCTGAATCTGCTCAAATCTTATGTTGGCATATATTAGCACAACTTTGATAAAAATCTGAATTTATTTAATCTTAGACTTAGCGTGCCCTAGCTAGAATCTGACGTTAGCATATATTAGTATAACTTAGATATGTTAGCATTTAGCTTATATTAGCTCAGCCTTGATTAAACCTGAACCGGTTTAGTCTCAGCATGCCTTAGCTAAAACCTGACATTAATCTTAGCATAACGTAGCTAAGACCTGAAGCTATTTTATCTAAGCTTAACGTATCTTAATGTAGTTTTGTCTTGAGTTAATTTTATCCCATCTTTTTTTCTTCCCTTATTTTAGCTTATCATAAGTTTAGTCGTTTTAGTTAACTTAAAATTACAAAACAAAGAAAATATTCTTTCATTCTCTACCTGATAGAAAGCTGTTGTTTTGTGGAAAGGTTTAAGCTAGATCAAAAACAAATCAACACGCTGAACTTTATACATCACTTGTCTTTTTACACCGGCCTTTCTGGGCATGTGCAGGTGATTGAAGTGATGGTGCGCTCAGAGCAAGGCCTGTTTCGGGAGGTGGTGAAGCACCTGAACCAGGTGGAAGAGCAGGTTTTGGAGAGTCTGGCTTGGACAAGCGACTCCCCGGTGTGGCAGAGCCTCCGTTCAGCCAAAGTACCTTCATGTCAGGAGGTCAGTAGACAGTAATGCAGAAACGTCAGCTGCTCGTCATCTTTTACTGGACAGACGGGTGACTCTTCCATGGCGTTTCAGGTGATGCCTCCCCAGTATCTGGAACAAAACGAGGAGGCCAACACAGGGAGCGTTCCCCTCACACCTGTCAAGTCTGGAGCAGATCTACGAACCAACAGCGTCGTCAAAGGTGACAGTTTCTGTCGTTTTCTGTTCTCCTCACTAGGGATGGGAATCGAAAACCGGTTCCTGTTCAGAACCGGTTCTGTGTTTTCCAATTCTGTGGCACCGTTTGGCAGCTCGCTAAACGATTCTCTTTTCGATTTCGTCGTGCCGCGGCTCTTAGCAGCACAACGTTTAATACGCAAGTTACGCACACGGCGTTCAGTAAACATGCGTGCGTAACTTGCGCACGACGTGACCAGGCTTTAAAGCAAAACAAAAAAATGCTGCCCCATCGGGGGAAGCGGTCAAAAGTTTGGTTTCATTTTAAGGAAGAGAAAGATGGCAACGAGGCGCTTTGCAATCATTGCAAAATGGCATTTACATCCGCGGGAGGAAATACATCCAACAGGCAGAAACACCTGCGCATACTTACATTTTAACGAATCCTGTGTTTTTGATTCTTACCGGACAGAAGCTAAAGTTACGACCAGCATGGAAGGCAGCTCTGGTGGCAAGTAGCTAGTTTTACATCACTGGCTGGTTCCTAGTAAATCATTTGCCATTTCTGGAAATAAACCAGTTTCCTACCTCTCTTTGGGGTTATTAAGGGAGTGTGCCTTTATCGTTAATCCAGCCCTTCATTGGTAGCATGTTTACTTCGAACTACTGGTAGCTGGAATTCTTACATGATTCTAGCTATTGCAATGGATGTAAGGAAACATGCTACGAAGTTGCTCCACAGTTCAGGGAGCGAGAGAAAGGTGATGCTCGTTTATTTAAATCAGGTGGAAACGAGTATATTTTCCAAAATTGTGCAGTAATGCTTTTTTATTAAACGGATGCCTTCTCTGTTAGATTTAGATGACTGAGGTTAACTAAAGGGAGATTAATAAGCAACTGTCGCAACAAACTTACATTTTCTTGTATTCTAGGCAACTCATCTACTGTATTCAAGTTTGTTCTTATATTCCTTTTTTTATTTAAAAAAATATAAATGTTACTCTGGTTGCACATTTGCTATGGACATCTTGACCTTGTTAGTTTGTAAGGTCGTGTGATAGTTAAGTAAACAAAGTTGATGTTCATCATCAAACTGTTTGTTCTCCTTTTTTCCCCAAATTGGAATCGAAAAGAGAATCGAAAAGGAATCGAATCGTTTCACAGAATCGATAAGGGAATCGGAATCGTTAAAATCTTTTCAATTCCCAACCCTACTCCTCTCAGAGTCTGTTCACATAAACCAATTAGGCAGAGCCAGAGCGGTTTTTGGAAAGCTGCTCTTTCTGGACTTCCATCCATGGAGGTGATCAGGACCTACGTGTGTAAACTAAGCGGCCCCTCGCCCTCCTACAGGTGTGTCCCCCTCCCCCACAAGCCTGCAGGACAGATACAGCTCCCCTCCCACTGGAGGCTTTCGTCGCCGCCTGTTTGTTGACCCGGTGGAAGGCGAGAGCGGCGTCACCGGCACACCACAGACCCCCATGCAAAAGACGGGTCAGACAAGCATGGTCACCACCATCCCAGCAGGACAGACCGTGTTCACGGTGACCACCAACAGCGGGCAGACGATGACCATACCTTTGCACGGTGAGGAACCGAGAACACTGACTTTACCTGTGACAGGTGAGAAGTACCTGAGCACTGACTTTGGACGTCTTTGCAGGGATAGCCAATGAGAGCGGGAGCATCACTCTCATCCCTGTGCAGATGAGTGGAGCCACGCTGCAGCCGATCTCCGCGCAGACTCTCACCGCCACCCTTGCCATCCAGTCGCCCGTCGCCAAACCAGCCGCCAAACCAGCCAGCAGCTCGCTGCGGAAAGGCTCTCTGTCTCTGTTCTTCAGGAAGGTGAGTCTCCCCTGTCTGGACGCTAGGGCTGAACAATTAATTGCATTTTCAATATAATCGTGATTTAAAATAACGCAATTTCCAAATTGCAGAGGTCAGCAATTTTTGGCTATGTAACAATTAGGGAATTAGACACGTCCATTAGGTGTCAGTAAAATGTTTAAAGTGGGTTTGCCTCCCCATGGACGGGAAGACAGTTGCAGCAGTGAGATAATCAAATTTTATTACTTGTTTTAGAGTTTGTATAATCATACAAAGCATTAAGTTCTGGTCAATCAGTTTAATAAATAGACTTGCTTGTTGGTTGCACTTTATCTTCAACAAGGATTGATGTCCAATTAAATTAAAATCTGTTCTCTTGAATAATATTCTGATCAATAGAAACATTAAAAGTTCATATTTAAAATAGTCCTTGTTTACAAACATCTTTATTTAGACGCCATTTTTGTTGCTTGTGGTTAATGCGGAGAAAAGTCAAAATTGCAATTTTGGTTGAAATATATCGTAGGCAGAACACAATCATTACTACTCCGAGTTTAGATGCTGTGGGTCTTTTAGCAACTAATCCACACGGCGAGGAAACAAATTGATTTGTTGTTTGTATATGTTTAAAAAGACATGATAAATTAAACTGGAAAAAAAATCGCATTAAATCACAATATTAAGAAAAAAAATTGCAATTAGATTATTTTACAAAATCGTTCAGCCCTACTGCACGCGCTCACCCGTTACCGCCTCCCGACTGAGTCGCCTGTTCTTCTCGCTCAGGTGTATCACATGGCCAGCGTTCGCCTCAGGGACCTCTGTGCCAAACTGGACATCTCGTCAGAACTGAGGAGGAGAATCTGGACGTGTTTCGAATACTCCGTGGTTCACTGCACCGACATGATGAAGGACCGGCACCTGGACCAGCTGCTCATGTGTGCTGTGTATGTCATCGCAAAGGTGCGCATTTAAAAGCTGTCACACGTGGAGGCAGGACGTTCGGTTACAGATTAGGGGATTAATAGATTATAGGAAAACAAAATCTAATGTCCTGAACAGATTTAAGGTGAACTTTATGATGATAATTAGCGTCTAAATGAAATTAATCCAATTTATTCAAATCTGCATCAGCGGCTGTTTCCTTATTTGGAAAGTGTTTATATGTAACAATATTTCTAGTATGAGTGTTTATATCTATATTATGCAGTTTTATAGAAAAAAATGTTGATACTGTTGCAGGAACTCATTTTTGTCCTGCATGCAGATGTGCACGGATGACAGATGGTCATTCTGCACAGATTAGTGTTGATGTAGTGTAGAGCTCCGCAGGGAAACGGCTGGATAGAAGAAACTGGAAACGATTGCATTTTTTATAATAGTGTGCTGTCTGGCAATGTAGCAATAAGAATTGTTGTCTCAATGCCAAAAAGAGCACAACAGATTTTACTTTCACAAGCGGAGCCTTACCGCATTCGCCATAGTGCTCCGCTTGATTTATACATGCAAGAAACTTTATTATAATTTATGGAGAGAATATTTCATGTTATATGGACACTGAAACAAGAAGGTAGAAGAAGAAGAGGAAAAATAAAGGAGGAAAGGTGAAAGAGAAAGGGGAGAGAACGATACACGGTCCTCAGTCTGCTACTTCACCTGCAAAGAAAGATGTAAAAAGAACAGCAGAACCAGCCGATAAAGTATTAAAGATACAATCAAGTAACACCTTGATACCATCACTGAAGAATATACAGTATTATTTAAAACGACATGTATAAAGTAACAGCTAAAGATAATAATAGGGGTTTTCTGTATAGGAGTGAGTCTGTAATCACCTGTAGGTGTTTGTGAGAGTGCGTTTGTGTGTGTGAGGTTTTGTTTGTTTGTGTGTGTGAATTTTATTTTCTCATGCATATTTTACCTTCAGCAGACTGTGGCGGGGAATTTTTCAAGCACTTTTCTTTGTGCAAAAGTCTTAATCCAGCCCTTGCGGTTTACTTCCACGGTAACAAGTTTGTTTCCATCAGGTGACGAAGGAGGACAGGTCCTTCCAGAACATCATGAAGTGTTACCGCACCCAGCCTCAGGCTAGAAGCAACGTAAGGGTCATAATTCCCCATTCAGCTTGGTTTTTTAAGGCCAGACTCAGAAAATAACAACTTATCAGCGGCCGGAGCGACCTTTGCATGCATTGACTTCCACGTGTGTGTTTTAGGTGTACAGGAGCGTGCTGATCTCTGGGAGGAGCAGGCAAGCCTCCGTTACCGGCGACCCAAACAAACAGAGCTCTGCAGGCGACAGCAGCCAGGATCAAGGTAGGAAACAGACCAGTCTCTTGTGTTTTTTAAATTGACTTCATGTTGCAGTTTATCTCTAACTGAGATACAAAGTCCCTGCGCTGATCTGCTCTCATTAAATATTATTTATCGAACCCCCGTGTGTCAAAGTTAGTTCTGGCTTTTAATTTGCTGTAGACAGAAGACCGAAAAATATGGTTCACTTATTTCTAGTTCTTTGGGTTATAGACTGATTACTTTTCTTTTGATTGTATTGTTTTGATGCAAATATATGTTTGTTTTTTCGTATAAAATGTTTGCTTTCATTCTGTTTTGTGTTTTTGGTTTATTCCCATTAGTTTCTGATAGTATTCTCTCTTTTTTCATCTACTGTCTGCCCTCTTTCACACCAAAATGGTTACAATTGAATTTCTTTTTGGATTTTTTTTTTTTTTTTTATCCAAAATCTGGCTCTCTTGATTGACTAAAAAAATATATATATTATTTTAGTACCTATTCCTGCTGCCTTGATTTTATATATATAATTAAGTGCATCCTCAGCTCAATGTGAACCTGCAATCAGCTCTGATACACAGCTGAAAGAATGCTGTCTACATTTATTATTAATAATAATAATAATAATAATAATAATAATAATAATAATAATAATAATAATAATAATAATAATAATAATACATTTTATTTAAACGCCGCCTTTCTGGACACTCATAAACACACATCACTAGATAAAAACACAATGTCAAGAACATAATTGAAATAAAGACCGTTTTACCCTCTGATTCAACACTCAGGTTAAATTATGCTTCCTGTAGGTCTTTTTATTTACCTGTTTTATTTTTTAAATGTTTTATTTTTAGCAGATGACCATTCTGGCACCATAAAACCAACCTGAAGACCCTAACCTGTTGTCCCTCTGACTTTCTGCCAGCAGCTGCAGACATCAGTGCTCCTCCCATCCCCTCCAATAGCACCTTGTCGTCGCCTCAGCCCGGCAGCGCCCCCTCCATCCTCACCAGCAGAACCTCCTCCTCTGTGGGTGAGAGGGAGCGAGGAGATCTGATCCTCTTCTACAACAACGTCTACATCAAGCACATGAGAAACTTTGCTCTGAGATACTCGCCGAGCTCGCCGTCTACAGGGGTACGTGTGCACTCACGGGTTTACGCGAAGGGTTGGCCCTAACCGACGAAACCACCAAAACAAGCTCAAATCACCAGTTACTGTCAGAACTTTTTTTTTTTAGATAGATGCAAACAATTAGGAAGTTTTGCTAAGTGTTTGACATTAAAATGGTGCCTAAATGGGAGTTTTGCTAACAAAAGCAAGACTTTATCTTCGCTATATTCTAACAATCTGTCTGGATCATATCACATTTCTTCATGTATGAAAATCCTTCGATTAGCTAACTTAAAACAAAAATCGTAAAAATGTTACCAGATTTCTTGTCTCATCAGCGACAATTGTAGGATGTCGGTGTTTAAGGAAGGTAAGTTTATCTATATAGCACTTTTCAGTAATAAGAAGATTCAAAGTGAACAGAAAAACATTACAGACATAGAAAAAACAAAGGAATAAGCTCAGTAAATCCTTGACTAGACTTCTTTTATACATTAACAAACATACAAAACGACTTAATTGTTTCTAATAATAATAAGGACTAAGCTCAGTATATTCATGGGGATTTCTGATCTAAAGTAATTTTGTCCAACCTTTCCAAAGCTACCAATAGAATAACTTCTTTTGTTTCATTGTTTTACTTGAACGAGCTTCATCACTAAAAATTCAAAGCTTAATTGTTTTTATACATAAAGCTAAAGCTTGAGGTCTCTGGTTTGACCTTTCTGACAGTACAGCTAAAACAGGGGAAAAACAAAGGAATAAGCTAAGTGAATCCTTGGCTTACATTAACAGACATACAAAGAGACTTAATTGTTTCTATTAATAAGAAATAAAATAAGTATATTCTGTATAATATGATTGAATTTGACTTTGTAAAGTGCCTTGAGATGACATGTTTCATGAATTGGCGCTATATAAAAAAAAATTTAATTAAATTGAATTCTTGGGGATTAGATTGTGCTCATCTGGGGACTCCTGAGTCCATCTACAGAAACATGTCGGCCAATAGTTTCTACTGTGACACAGAGGTTGTCTTTTTTTGGTTTAATATCGTTTTAAATTCTTTTTCCGATTTTCATCTATTTACGTAAGAACTATTAAAATTTTTCATCCACTTAAAACATTTTTTTTTCCATAAACAAAACAATCCGATTGTTTTCTCAGAGTAATTTGTTTCCAGCGTTGGTCCATCTTCTTCTTGCTAAGTTCTGGAGATCTCTGACATGCTTGGTGGTTAAAGTTGATCCCAATCTGTTGGTTTCCGTTTCTCTGACCCCCTGCGGGTTCAGATCGGGACGATTTCCTGACCACAGGTCCAAAGTTTAAACTTTCCCATCTTTGAGCCGCTTTATCGTGACTTTAGCCTTGTGACACGATGCTCCACCATGTTGGAAAGTCCACTGATCATCATCAAGCCGCTCCTGGACAGTTAAAAAAAGTTAAAAAGATGATTTAGGTGGATGTTTGGATCTCACTCTACATACTTGGCAGAGTTCATGGACTGGATCAGGATGCTTCGCTGTTGGTACCGTAAATGTACCAAACGTACCAGTCCCCTTGCTTACATCCTGATACGGCAAATTTTCAGTCTGTCCTTCATGCGTTTCTTGGACAGAATGGCTTCTTTGTTGCCCTGTATTGCTCTCACATCTGTGCACTGTAGTGTAGCCCTAAATGGGCCTTCTTGGATGTCCTGAAGCCTTCTTCTCTGCAGCTGAATCTCTTAGCTCAGCTTGAAGTTCTTGATCATCCAGAAAAAGCAAAGTGATGATGGATGGACGCCCTTGATTGCAGGTATACCGTTGCATACGTTATACCAGAAGACACTAAGTCAATCTCGCTGCAGAGGTTACAAACCAACATGTGACAATGTACATCTCAACGGTCCTGATTCTGTGCCCTGACCCGTGGCTCACCTGTGCTGCTGCTAGCGCCTAATCTTAAAGTGACCGCGTTGCATGTTTGTCTGCAGGTGGAGACGCCCCCTCTGTGTCCGTACCCCACCTTGAGGACGGGCTCTCCTCGCCGGATGCTGCTGTCCAGCAAACACTCCATTTACATCTCGCCTCACACCGAAAGCCCCTCCCCCTCGCCGACCAACAGGGACCGGATGTCTTACTACATCTGCACCAGCCCACCCAATGTAAGACTCCGCAGAGACCCCCCCCCCCCCCCCCGGTGAAGTCACAAGATGCAGATCCACTGCTCTTTGATGTGTTTGACAGCTCCTCATTACATTTGGGTTCTTTATCTCACCTGTGTTTGTCCCGTTCCCCGTGTCCCCCGCAGCGCCTTCAGGAAATCAACAGCATGATCCGGACCGGCGAGACGCCCAGCAGGAAGCGCAGCATTCCCCTAGACGAGGAGGCGTCCCCTAAACGGGTTTGTCCCGACAACCAGACCACTCTGCTGCGCCGCCTGCAGGACATCGCCAATGACCGCAGCTCCTCCCACTGACATTGACACCACAGTGACACACAAAGAGAAACCAGGACCAGCTCAGTCACGTTGGGGGGTTTCATGTTTTTAACAACTCGGTTCCACTCCAGTCAGCTGCATTTGTTCTCCATGAGTGAGAAGAACGTGAGGACACACGTTTGAGAGCAGCAGTGGGAGTTTGAAGAAATTCACCCATTTTTATTTTCTGAACGTTGCTGTTTGTGGTCAGTTTTAGCAGATCTGTTCAGTTTCAGATATGATCAGAAAATGTTCTCAGAGGTACACAACAGCAGCTTATTTTATGGGTTTTATTCATTATTTCTATCACACAGCGACTCCCAGCTCCACCTGGGAGGAAACTGCAGTGTTTATGCAAAACAAAATTCATAATGAATCTCATCCAGCAGAGTTGTTTTGTTTGTTTTGACCCGGGTCGCTTGTAAATCTTATGATAAAAACAGCTTTTAATTTTGTTTTATTTCAAAATTATGTGATGAAACCATCTAAGCGTTTGTTGGTTTGCTTGTTTGAGTGAAGAACATCAGTTTCTATCCATATCCCATCCTTTTATTCTGATAAACAAAGGTCTTTCTACATTTCTTTGTAGAGTTAATAATGTTTTTTTAGTCTCCATATTAGACATCTGTGTCTAGTTTATTAACAACAGAAATATAATTTCATTTTGTTCTATTAAATTTACGGGTAGAACAAAGCGTTTCATTATAAAGTATAACTTGGTTTTCTGCTTATATCTATTCGCCTATTTAACCAGCTTACCATCACCTCCACTGTCAGTCAGAAACATGTAAATACTTTGTAAATAAGAAGAAAAAAGCTATTTAAAGGAGGTGATGTAAAATAAGTGCCTTTTGTACATCCTGCTAGGTTTTTTGTTGTAGTTTTTTTTTGTTTGTTTGTTTTTTGAAGTGTTCATCAAAGAAAAAAACTGTTTAATAAAATGTTCTAAAGGACCTGACTAATTGTGAAAGTTTATTTTTATTTTGGTATCTTTCATTACAGTGCCCCTTATGTAAGGAAGAGCAAGGTAAAAAGTGACAGGGGTAATTTGAAAAAAAAAAAAAAAAAACGATTTAAATGCAACAAAAAATGCAAAGTAGCAAATTTTATCCATCTCAGTCTGATAAACAGATTTTAAAGAGAAAAAACTTTTCTTCTTAATTTTTTTCAAAAGGGTACATGAAGGATGTTTTATAAATGGTCTTTTTTGATCAAAATACAAGCGTTAGGCCAGGAGTATTTTCAATGAGAAGCAAAAAAGTGAGACATTTAAGTTAATGGCAGCAAGAGGTGCATAACTAGGGAGTAGTAGGAGAGGATAGCAGAGTGAAGGACAGCTGCAGCAGCATACCTACAGTGATAGCTCAGGATAACCTAAGCCACTCTAACTAGAGGCTTTGTCAAAAAGGAAAGTTTTAAGATTAGTCTTAAAAGTAGACGGGGTGTCTGCCTCACGGACCAAAACTGGGAGTTGGTTCCACAGGAGAGGAGCCTGATAGCTAAAGGATCTGCCTCCCATTCTACTTTTAGAGACTCTAGGAACCACCAGCAGACCTGCAGTCTGAGAGCAAAGTGCTCTGTTAGGAACATACGGGGTAATCAGAGCTCTGATATATGATATTTGATTCTAAGATCCAAAAAATTCAAATATTCTTTATTTGTGTTACGGTGGTGAAATTTCTTTCTGGCCACTCCAGCTGAGAGTACACATAAAAAAGACAAATAAGCAATGAACAAGGATTTCAGTGTTTTTCTTCTTCTCATTATAGCGCTCAAAATGAAAAAAGATGGAGATTCAAAAGTTTGGGTCATAGATAAAAAATTATGAGGTAGTACGGTGCTTTTGTGCAATGATGATTTCAGGCTTCATTTACCGAAATCTGCATTTAGATATTCTGAGATAATAGTGTGCAATTATGCAATAACATTAAAGTGATTGTAACGTATGATGCTAGTAACAGTGGGGTGATTTTTAACGTATTGGACTGCAGTCTCCCATCAGGGGGCGATAACCCTCACTGATTATTAAGGGCTTTATTTGTGAGAAGAAGAAATTTAAATTTAAATTCTATACTGGATTTAACAGCGGTTGAGCCAATGAAGAGATTATAAAACAAATTACACTGTTATTACATATGGGGTTCATCTAGACATATTACATCTACTTATTTTTGATACAAATGGCACCCCATACTCAACCTTCTTTCGAAAACACAACTTGTTAAGTAGTTTATTCAAATGTACCATGAGTATACTTATTTCATACTTAAAATGACTTGAAGTTTACTTTTTATAAACTATATTTGATATATTTAACAATAGTATAATGAAGGATACTTGACTTATATAAGCAGAAGTCTAACGCCAAGTACATTTGTTAAGTATATAATAAAATTAACTTCAACTTTTTTTTGCTAAGGAAGCTCCTCTAACATTTTCCAAAGTTGGAGCATTCCCCTTTACACTATCTAGATAGGACCAAGGTTGTGTGTCTGGTTACTTCTGTGTAGATCGATTCTGCATCATGTTTAGATCACTATCCAGTGACACAGAGGTGAAATGTTTTCAGTTTCCTGGCAAAGGCCATGAGATTTTTATTTAAAATCTCCTGGTATTTCAAATAATTAATTTTGCCTTGAAAGGTTTTCGACGCCTTTAGAAGAGAAACAGGCATTGGTGCAATGTTTTATTTAATCGGATTCAAAACTCATTTTCAAACAACATATTTTAAAAGGGAAAAAAAAAATAAAGCTTAAATTACACTTATTTTAAGGCATTGATAAGGGTGCCATTACCACCAGTGATATTACTTCAAACATAAAGGATAGGTTAGAAGAACTGATCTCTATTTATTCATTTATTCTATTTATTTATTTATGAATAATTAGAGATCAGTGGTTAGAAAACGCGATCCAGTTCAAAGAAGCGGAACCATTCGAGAGTCGCGTTTCCACCCGGACCCATTTCTTTAGCGGAGAATCCTAAAATGTGTTGCTGTTTGTAAACTTGGGGATCGACAGAGATAAAGTGATGATTTATTGAATTATAGGCGAGCAGTTCGTGTTTCTGGGATGGCCACGCTGGTTCTGGATAACGGAGCTTACTGGGCCAAGATCGGTTACAGTCAGGAGAAAGTCAGGTGAGCACCCAGGTAGATCCACCGGTGAAATGGATAATTATAGGAATAAATCATTCACGGATGAATCTAACCCGTAAAACATGAATATAGATTATGGTATAAAATACACAAACGTATTGTATATATATATATATATCTGTTGAATAAATGTATACGTTCAGCACCTTCTGAGGCTTAATGTTACATTATCTTTGTTTACGTCTTGTAAAGCAAGACATTTCATTTTTATTGATTCAGTTACCCAAAACATCCAGTGATTTTATATATATATATATATATATCTAATATATAGATATATATAGATATATATTATGTTAGATATATATATATATAAGAATAGATCTATATATGTAGATATATATTATATAATATATAGATATATATATATATATATATATATATATATATATATATATATAGATAGATAGATAGATAGATAGATGAATGGATAGATATAGATATATTTTGCTAGATGACTTCTGAGAACGGAGTATGTAGAGCTAAGGAATAAAGTACATTTTATTGTAATGAAATTCACTGTGACTGGGATCAGTGTTTTCTTTTTTTATTCTCCAATCGAGTTAATTATATAGAGAAATGCTTAACAACAATAGCTAATAACCTTAGGCAATGTTGGCATATACATTAAAAATATAATTTTAATAAAAAACATTTTTTACAAATAAAACAGTCAAAATGGGCCAAACATTAGTTATTTATTCCCCTTTTACTGTAACCCCCTTAAAAGAATGCCGTGCCTCCAGAAGTGCCCTAATGAGTGAACAGAACCCAACTTGTGTGTCATTTAATCTCTATATTCTGTGACGGCCTCGGGGGTTTATTAAAGAACATTAGTGAACAAACAGCATCATGAATACCAAAGAATACAGCAGATGTGTCTGGGAGAAAGTTCTAGAGTAGTTAAAAGCTGGGTTAGGTTCTAAAACAATGTCCAGCCAGAGCTTTGTTCAATCCATCGTCTGAAAATTGAAAGACGTGGATGTCCAGCAAGACTGACAGAGTAGGCAAGAAGGGATATTCACGAGAGAAGCAGCTTAGAGACCCATGGTAACTCTGGAAGAGCTGCAGAAGATCACAGCTCAGGTGGGAGAATCTGACAACTGGACAGTTATTTTTCTCAGGACTCACACCTTATAGAAACATGTAAAATGTGGTGGTGGCAGCATCGTCCTATAGGACTGATTTTATCAGAGCTGATAAGAATTAAAATAAGATTGGATGGAGCTGAATACAGGGCAATCCTGGAAGAAACCCTGTCTTAGGCTTCAAAAGACTCGAGGCAGGTCAGACTACAGTCAGAGCTACAGTGACAAGGTTTGGATCAAAACATATTCATGTGTTTGAATGGCCCAGCCAAATCCCAGACCTAAATCCAACTATAAGAATCAGTGGCAAGGCTTCAAGACTGACGTTCACAAATGCTCTTAAACCAATTTCATGCTAAGCTTGAGGTATCTTGCAAAGAAGACTGGGCAGAAATAGCTGTTTCTAGACTTGCAGCTGTATTTGCAGCCAAAAACCCTTTCTTTTCAATCCACAATTAAGTTATATTTTGAATTATTCTATTGAAATAAAAGCCCAGTAAAATACATTGAAGTTTTTGGCTGTAATGGAGATCTATCTTATGGATACTTTTGGAAGGCAAAGTATAGTCCCTCAGTCGTGTTCTGGGTCTTAATTGGCATCTCCATGTAGATTGATGTCTCTTAAAAACCTCCAGAGGGAGATATTTAGGAACCATCCTGATCAGATGTACCTCCTCAGCTGTCTCCTTTTGATATAGAGAAGAGTAGCAGTTTTAATTAAGAGCTCTTCCTGAATGCCTTCACCATATTTCTTAAGGCAGATCCGCCCACAATACAGGGGAAGCTCGTTTCAGCTGCCTCCATCCAAGATCAAATTATTTTATTTATTCTCCATATTTTAGTGTGGAGCTTTTAATCAAGAGCTTCCCCCTCCAGATCAGTTCCATCATGTTAACATTTGTGCAACCCAAAAAAAAAAAAAATGACTTCTGTCTTTTCTGCATTGACCAGGAGGAAATTCAGTCTCGTCCACTATGGACTTCTCTTATTAACTCTAGTCACGTGATGACGCAGAGCGATGAAGTTGTGTATCAACAGCATAAATATGGTGAGAGTTGTCGTTATACTCCATAATCTGCAATTATGAGAGTATAACTAGAGTCTTGAGGAACCCCACGTGTGATCTTTGCTCACTCAGATTACTAAATGACAAAAACCCAGGAGTCTGTTCTTTGTATCAGTCTTGTTCTGAGGTATTTCCTGACTTCTTCCCTTCCCTCTCAGCGTCATCCCAAACTGTCAGTTTCGCTCAAAGACGTCCAGGTTAAAAACGTTCACGGCCAATCAGCTGGATGAAATCAAAGATCCCTCAGGTCTCTTCTACATCTTGCCCTTTCAGAAGGTGAGTATTACACTTAAGTTCATATCAAACAACAACAACAAAAAAAACCTCTGGTGCTAACAACTAAAAATGAACGTAATGCGTCTGCAGGGTTACTTGGTCAACTGGGATGTCCAGAGGAAAGTGTGGGATCACCTGTTTGGAAAGGAGATGTTTAAGGTGCTGCACTGTTTTTACCCACAGAAGGGAACATTTCTGAGTGGGTTTTCTGTTTTAGAAGCTGTAGCTGAGCTTGTTGTCTCTGAGCAGGTGCAGTTTGCAGACACCAGCATCGTCATCACGGAGCCGTACTTCAACTTTACGTCCATTCAGGAGTCCATGAACGAGATCCTGTTTGAGGAATACCAGTTCCAGTCGGCCCTGCGGATCAACAGTGAGTCTCAGCGGGAGACGCTGTGACCGTCTGGGGATTATCTCCTCACATCCAACCAGAATATTAATAAGAGTAAAAAAGTAAAAAAAAAAATTTTTGTGAACTTGTGCTAATTTCTATCTGTGCACTAACAAGCAACGGGTGAAATCTGTGTTAAATAAAAATTTATGGCGTCATTAGTCTTGGTAAAATGTCCCGCTCGTCCCATTTGAGCATCCTTGTTGTCCCACATTTGTTGCCATCAGTGCAGAACCAAAATCACTGTTTTTGTGGTCTGTACCTCTAAAGTCTGATTGTGTGGGCTATTTTGGCTAAAATCTCCTTTTTGTCTTCCAGCCGGGTCACTCGGCGCCCATCACTACTTCCACACGAAGCCGTCGGAGCTCTGCTGCCTGGTGGTCGACTCTGGGTTCTCCTTCACCCACGTCGTCCCCTACTGTCGCAGTAAGAAGCTGAAGGAGGGTATACGCAGGTCAGACAGTGGCGACCTTTGAAGGAAATGACGCCGATAGCAGCAGCAGGGACACTAACGGCAGCCTCTTGCCTTGTTTTGTCTTTTCAGGCTCAACGTAGGAGGGAAACTGCTCACCAATCACCTGAAGGAGATCATCTCCTATCGGTACGGAGCTCCCTGCCCCTTGGTGGGATTTATTTTTTTCTGCGCCATCTCTTTGTGTTATATAAGTCTGGTTTCTTTTCATTTCACAGCCAGTTACATGTGATGGACGAAACGTACGTGATCAACCAGGTGAAGGAGGACGTCTGCTACGTCTCTCAGCAGTTCTACAAGGACATGGAGATCGCACAGTGAGACATGCTGATGTTCCTCCTCGTTTGGGACACTGGTACCGCGTAGATCCATGTCACCATCTGAGCCGCGGTTCCCTCTGTCTTTCAGGATGAAAGGGGAGGAGAACACTCTGATGAGGGACTACGTTCTTCCAGATTTCAGCTCCATCAAAAAAGGGTTCTGTAAGGTGAGACTGATCGTCCTCCCATCAGTGAAAACTTTGTGGTTCTTAAAAGAGTTTATTGAGAACTTTCTGTGGAGAGCAAAACAAAACCATGAATGTCATGGCCCATTCTCTGTGAGGTCCACAGTTTTATATATCAGGACTTGATACAACTCAGTAAGACAAATGGAGCATTGCCCAGATGGGTGGGATCTATTTCTGGACTTGTGCTGCATAAACCGTGTCCAGATCTTGTTGACGGCATCCCATGATCCCCTGTGCTGTCCTTACCACCCGTGCTAATTTCTTTCCTCTCCTGCACTGTGCAACTCCCATACCACACTGTTACTTTGAGACATAAAATGCTTTCTATTGTAGCTCTGCAAAGGTTTTTTTTAACAGCTTAGTGGAAAGTTCAGTTAGTTTCAGTTTCCTGAGGAAGAAGAGCCGTGGTTGGGCTTTCTTCACCAGGTGGGAGGAGTTCTCAGTCCAGGAGAGGTCATAGGAGATGTGTCCACACGCTCCTGATTGTCTTTATGGGCAGGACAGCATCAGTGCAGAATGGATCTGCAGGATCTTTCTACACGTTATAGAAAGAGGTGAAATTTTTGTTCACCAGAGATACTAATTTAAAAATTGTGGTGAGCTGGAGGATGTCGCTGGGGAGAGGGATACCTGGGTTTCTCTCCTGGACCTGTTGCCCCCACAACCTGATCTCAGATAAGAGGAAGACGATGTTTGGATTTTTTGTTCGCTCATTATGGTCTTTCCTTCAGTTCAGACAGTTTTGGTTGTTTTTACTCTGTGGGCTGGTTCTAATGCGTCGTCAAAATGTTCCCCCACCCTGCAGCCGCGAGAGGAGATGGTCCTCAGCGGAAAGTACAAGACGGGCGAGCAGATACTGAGGTTGGCCAACGAGCGCTTTGCTGTTCCTGAGATGCTCTTCCATCCGTCGGACATCGGCATCCAGGAAATGGGAATCCCAGAGGCTATTGTTCACTCGGTCCAGTCGCTCCCAGAAGGTTTGTTTCTCGAACTTAATTTCAGAATGAGAACGACGCGTTTTAAATTTCAGAGACGCAAACATGCATAAAGTTTGGTTTTCGTATCCTCCTGTTAGAGATGCAGCCCCACTTCTACCAGAACATCGTCCTGACCGGAGGGAACTCGCTGTTTGCTGGCTATAGAGAGCGTCTGGAGGCGGAGCTTCGATCACTTGTCCCCGCCCACCTCCCGGTGTCAGTTTTCCTACCTGAAAAGTAAGGAACCTGGTTCTGGTTAACTCCATTTAAAGATCTGTTTCAGCTGACTGGATCCAACGGGATCCACTGTCTGTCGGAAAAGCTTTGATTGACGTTAGTTGCTCTGCTTAAGAGTGTAAGCGTTTTCCTGCCACTTTACACCCAAACAGAACCAGACCTTGCAAGGAAAAGCTGCTGCAAAGTGCATCCAGAGTCTTAACACTGTTTTTGATGTTGAGCGGCCTGATGGTGGCGTTAAAATCCGCTCCAAAGGGACCCAGCTGCCTCGACCAAACTCTCCGTGCTGAAAAGAATTTCAGAAAACCGATTTAATGTTCAACTTAAAACAATTACAGATCGTTTTTTTTTATCATCAAAGATGATGCTAGTAAGTTTTCTGGCTGTCAGCCGCCTGATCAATGTACAGTATTTTTCAGACTATAAGGGGCACCAGATTTATAATGCACACAGTGAATTTATTAATTTATATGTGTCTTTGTCCACATATAAGATGCACCGGATTATAAGGTGCATTAAATATTATTCCCAAGTGTGTAATATCACTCCTCCTCGTCCTCAGCTCTCTATCCGTCTCTGTCAGGAGGACAGAGTAGCTGGACTACACTGCCCTGTTTCTAACATAAGGCTAAAATAAACTTTTAAATTGAATTAACTTACTCGGTTTATTGTTGCTAGTGCTACTCCGGGTTTGGGCTGCCTTACGTGAATGCACTTCTAGTTTAGACATTACAGTCAGGCAGTCTAGTAGACAGCTCAGGGGTCCTATCAGGTAGAGAGACACAGTGTACCGTGATGCTCCTAATATCCATTGAGCGGAGCGGCTTTGTCATAGTCGTACTTACACATTTTAACAGATTTTTTAGCGCATTGTACCACATAAAATCAGCCAGTAAGCACAACGGTAATCATATATCAATTTTTGAGAAAATTTAAGGATTTTTAGTGCATCTTATAGTCTAAAAAATACGGTCATTTATTTTGTATTCAATCACTAACTGGAACAGTTTGGCTCTCAGTGAAAATGATCGGATTTGATCCACATACAGACCAGTGATCCGGATGGATATGGTTTGTTTTCTGCTTAGGGTCCGGCCCGGCTCGGTTCTGTACAAAGTAAATGTCCTGCAGCTCAACACTGAACTGGAGGAAACCCGTCTGCTAAAGTGAAGGAACCAGGTTCCCGGTGTCTTCGGTTCTGATCCTGAAATCTGTAACTGTGTTCTTGTGCTTCCAGTCCGGTCTGTTATTCCTGGGAAGGAGGGAAGCTGCTGGCTCACAGTCCGGACTACGAAGAGATGGTAGTGATGCGGGAGGACTACGAGGAGAACGGACACATCGTCTGTGAGGAGAAGTTTGATATTTGAAAAAAACAAAAGAAACAGTTTTGCTGTGGGTGAATGTCTCTGATTGGGAAGAGAAGCCGTCTTTACAGACTCCAGGATTAAAGGAAGAAACGTGTTTCCTGTAGGAATGTTTCAGAGCAGCAGAAGAGGATTTTACCCTACACACCCAAAAACATTGTCAACTTTTTTTAATAATAAAATAAAAACTTGAAGACTGTCTCCTTTTTTTATCCTTTTCATGTCCTCCACCTTCTGTAAAGTACCTGATGAAGGTAAACTGTGACGGGGTTAAAGAGAACCTCTGATGTCCTGCGGCTGCTGCAGGATGATTTTTTTAATGTTTTCAGCTTTATGGAGGATTCTTCTGGAGAATTTCTGCCTTTATGTATTTTAGTGGAACCATTTCACATCCAAGACCTTCTTATTTCTGGACCCCGTATCCAAAACTCCAGTCCACGTATTCACAAAGAGTCCTCTGACTAAAAGGAGCTCTTACTGATCTTAGAATTACCCCGAATTCTAAGATTTTTCTTAGAATTTTACCTCGGTGAGATAAAAGTTATTCACTAATCGTCTCGGGCCTTAAGAGAGTTCCTAAAGAGTAAAATATTAGGAATAGTGAGGAGGACTTTTAACGAGCCTAAGAGCGTCTTAAGCAGAGAAGATGGTGAAAACAGAGAGCTGATTGGCTGATCCACCACCTAAAGAGTGAAGGAAATTAACACGTAAACTTCTTTAACAATCATACAATTATTAATAATTGGATAAGATAAACTGTATCATCCCCATAGAGTGTAATTAATTAGTTTCAGTGACCGGACGGGTTAAAGGTGAGACTCTAGTATAAATAAATACAGGGACATATATTAATTAATTATGTTTAAAACGTAGAAAACTTTACAACTACAGTACAAAGGAGTTTCTATGTTTTTTACAGTTTATAAATGCACTCAATAATAAAAATTTTAAAAGAATTGGGGGTTCATTAAAGGTTGTCACTCGTTTTAACATAAAAAAACTGCTTAACATTGTGTATTCGGGTTATAGTTTGATTTTTTTTTTGTAGTTCTTAGTAGACTTGGATTCAGAACATTTATTTAATTATGAGATCATCAGCCATCTGCTACAATTCAAACTAATTTTCAAACCTCAGCATTTAAATTACGTAGGCGCATAGGAGGTATCAGAAATTTGGATTGATAACACAGAAGGTGTGGCTTTAAGGTGAAGTTTATGTGCCCATTTACCACATTGTTTAGGTGGATGATCAATAAAACAGCTTTCTCTGTTTCTGCCATCTTCCCTGCTTAATGGTTACCAACAATACACACAATACTTCTTCTCCTGAACCTTCAGGGTTTAAGCACGTTTTCAAACTTGAACAGGGTGGTTACTTTTTCGTTTTTCCTAATATCTCGGGTACGTCTACTCAAAATGGATTGACTCAATCTTTTTTCTGCACAAGATCAACAAAACGAGAATCTGTGTGGGAAATTAGATTGTACAAAGGTCCTGAAAAAGTTCCTTCTCCAGATTAGGAAGGAAGTACTTCTCCATCCACCGATCCGTTCTCAATACCCGAAGGGTCGCCAGGGGCTGGTGCCTACACTGCAAAAACAGAACTAAAAATAAGTAATATTGTCTTGAAATTAGTGTATCTGTCCTTGATTTGAGCAGGTAAATAAGATGATCTGCCAATAGAATAAGATTTTTTACACTTGAAATAAGAACAATTCATCTCCATCATCTTATTTCAAGTGCAGTATATCTAATTATCTTATTTTAGGGGTGAAAATACTCATTCCATTGGCAGATAATCTTATTTACCTGCTCAAATCTAGGACAAAAACACTAATTTTAAGAAAATTTTACTTATTTTTAGATTAGTTTTTGCAGTGTACCCTGAGGGGTAATTGTTGGGGGTAAACCTGAAAGCTCTCCAGTCCATCACAGGACAAAACTTATTTTTTGGACTGTGGGAGGAAGTCGGAGTATCTAAGGGAGAACCCATACCTGCACTGGGAGAACAAGCAGAACGACCCCAGACCCGCATTTGAACCCAGGCTCACCTTCGTGCAAGGTAACAGCGCCACCAGCAGTTCAGCCCATATACTACTTTTCCTTTTATCCTAAATTATGGTTTCCCGTGTTTCAAGTTACATTTCAAAATTACATTTCTTTTGGAGGCGCCGATCTTTGCTGCGTTTGTCACGAGTTCGAGTCCCGTCTCTGAGACCTCGTCTCTCCCTTTCTCTCTTTCCCCTTTTCCTGCAGAGCAGCTGTCGAGTAAAGGCCAATAGAGCCACAAAATAAAAAAGTGTATTTTCCACTTCCAGTTTTTCCTAATGAGCTTTTTTCCCCCATTTCTAAAGCACAGCAGAGATTGGTTAATGGTTTGGAGCTGAGTTTTAGCAAGGAATGTGTATGAAATCAACTTTAGAGTCTTACAGAGAGCTTACAGAATCAGAATCAGATATTCTTTAATAATCCCACAGGGAAATTGCTGCAGACAATATTAATGATTAAAAAAAACTTCTGTTCCTAAGAATTGAACTTCATCTATCCATCCATTGTCTACACCTGCTTTTCCATCTTTTTTTTTTTACCCCCTAGCACGGTCGGGTGGCGGCTGGTACCTTTCCACCACACGCCACACCTGAACTTGCATTCATATACAGATATTTCAGTAAATATAGTCATTTGACAGAAAAAAAAATCAAAACTGTTAGAATTATTATTTTTTTTTATTTCATAATTCCACAGATCAAGAATGTTGATAGAAATGTAGATTAGTAAATACATCTTTGGAACAAAAAGAAAAAACTTAAAATACAAAAACATACTTGATTTATATAATAAAATGATAATGTTCAGTTTCAATGGGCGAGAGTGATCAATATGACTGTATCTGCCCTCAGAGGGATGTTGTAAACCACAACAGGTTATCAGGATGTTTCAGAGCACAAACATAATCAAGTCTATAATCCATGTTAGACTGTGAATGTAAAATTATATTATTTTTACTTCACTGTGACGTCAGAATGAATCTTAACCCCTAAATTTACAGCCTGTTAATTAGAGGATGCCGACAGGACTGCGATTCCCTCCATATCCAGCTCCACTGAGTGAACGCTGAAGTCTCCCAGACCCTGAAACACAAACATTTTATGGGATGGTACCAGAATTCAGGATGGTTTTGTTTTTTAAGGTAAAAGCATCAAAGCACACAGCATTGGAGGAGAAAGCATAAAAGACGATACATTAAAATCAGATTGGGGCTGAGGCACCAAGGAGTCTAGGCCACTTTAGGGCTCCATACTCTACAGCAAGAACATTATTGAGATTTTAACACAGAAAATACGACTTTATGGTTCTGAATTGGCATTTTGACAATTTTGATCATTTCTAAACAATCACAATTTTGTTGATTCTTTCAGACACTAAAACTCTAATTGACTCCTATAATATTTCAGCTGTGAAGCTGGAATTTTAAGGTCTCACTACTAAATGTGGCCACAGGAATGTTCTTTTGCAAAGGAATACATAGTGGGCACCCACCTAAACATCTTGAAATATTGAGAATCTTTGAACATTTCTCTTAATTTAAACTTTTTTAGAGCACTTTGATTATGTCTGAAACAATAAACTGTGAATTTTCCTTTCTTTTCAACAGAACGTCATCATCAGCAAATAATGAAACCCACTTGGCTTTTTAGTCATCTTTTTAATCCTTCATTGATCATGATTATGGAGAAAATTGGACCGATTACACATCCCTGTGGCGTTTCATTCATAAATCTTTTCCTGATAATTGTGCCACAGTATTTATGCGAATCAAATAGTCCATAATTCTTTGTCCTTTAAAACCCATGTGGTGCAATATAATCAGAGGCTCCTACCTTTTCCAGATCATACTGTCTCAATCGCCTCAGCGTCTAAAAACAGCTGCTAAACCTTCTTTAATCAACTGAGCCGAGTCTTATTTCATGTTCTAAACACAGAACCGGATATACAGTACTTTTTATTTTTGAAAACCACTTTGCTGACATTGCATCTTTTGTTGTAGAAGTAGTAGTAATTTCTTTAATTAGTATTTCATTTACCATTTTCCCCCACAATCATACCTAAATGGGATCTTTAACGGGTTGACATATTGGGACAATAGTAGCCTCTATTCATAATTTAGGCAAATTCAAATCCTCTCGTATATTTTTATGATTTTTTTAATATATATTCTTGATGATATCAGATGCTTCAACATGCTCTAACTTATGTAACATCCCCCTGAGTTGTATTGTATTTCCAGATTTTTTTTTAAAACATTGTTTAACTTCTGTCAATAAAAACTTTATATTGATCAGTTCTTTGTGTTCTTTCTGGTTCTGGTGGACCTCTACTTTTTTCGTGTTACTTTCCGTTCTCTAACTTCAAAATGAAAAAGCAAACAACAGCAGCTCCACATCAGTGGTTCTGCTTTCTAATGCAGCAGCTGGTCCCGCTCAGCAATCAGGTCCAATCATCTGCAGCTGCTCTGAGGATCATATAAAAGCAGCTCCTGCAGGTTGGAAGCAGTGTCAGAAGATTCTGAGCTCTATCCTGTATTAGTAGCAGCACAATGAGGTAAGATGCAGGCTAACAGAGGTTCTATTACTAATATCTGAATTTAATGTTAAAGTTGGTACAACAGGATCTTCTCATCAGAAATATTCTTAACTTGATGATCTTTGTCTGCAGGATGTTGTGGATTTCTCTCCTGCTGATTGGAAGCATCACCTGTGCTCCTCAACAAGCAGGTAAGCTTTAATTAAAGCTGAGCTCTTAAATGAGCTGGACATGTTTGCTCTGACTCTGAACTGCTTCTTCAGGTAGTGGAGGTGAACAGCCAATGTGGTGGTATGTAGCTTCACCCCCTCAACAGGAACCGTCCAAGCCAGTCTACCAGAACCCTGGTGGACAGGTTAGCGGTTCTGGAGGCTACAGCAGCTATCCAGGAGTTTACTACAGCAGCGGTACTGGAGGTGCTGACGGCGGTTCTACTCATGGGGTCCAACAGAGCGGCCAGCAGGGAGCTCCAGACGCCAGCAGCCCTCAGCAGTTTGCAGAGGAGAGCTGGAGCTCTTCATCTGATACCAGCGGCGAGGACGAGCCGGTCTTCACTCCTGTGGATGAAGAGGATCAAGTGTACGCTTTCAAGTCCAAGTCTCGCTACAACCGTAAGCAGCTGAGGTTCACTCAGTTCCGCTACACCCCGACAGAACCACTTGTCCAGCAGCCACCAATGTCTCCCTACCCTGGGAAGAACCCTCAACATCCAGGCCAGAAGACATACTGAGCATCTGTGGTGAGGATCATTCTTAATTAAGTATATTCAGACTCTGCCACTGCTGTGGTTTAACTTTTTTTTTTATATTTTTTTTTCTCCAGGTGCAAGAGCTGTGCAATGAAGAGAAAAAAAATAAACTGTATTTTATCAATAACTTGGTAGTTGTTTAATTTAAAGGCTCAGTCTGAAGGGTTGCTTGAAGGCCTGGATGACTCTTTAAAAGTAGTGGTGGGGGTGTTAAAAAAAAAAAACAAGTCAGCGTTTAACGGCTTGCTTCTGTAACCTTAGTCCAGCCAATCAGAGCCCCGGTGGATAGGTTGGTGGTTCTGGAGGCTCCAACAGTGGGGAGCCAACTTATGGGGCCACATGTTACAAAAGGAGGCATAGCCTTAAACATGGAACATTTATCATAACTGAACTCAAGGGATCAAATATCTCCAATTTTGGCTTCCTGTTAAATCTAGAATTTAAAATTCTAACAAAGCCCTTATTAATCAAGCTCCATATATCAGAGCTTTGATTACCCCGTATGTTCCTAACAGAGCACTTCGCTCTCAGACTGCAGGTCTGCTGGTGGTTCCTAGAGTCTCTAAAAGTAGAATGGGAGGCAGATCCTTTAGCTATCAGGCTCCTCTCCTGTGGAACCAACTCCCAGTTTTGGTCCGTGAGGCAGACACCCCGTCTACTTTTAAGACTAAACTTAAAACTTTCCTTTTTGACAAAGAGTGACTAATGTTACCCTGAGCTACCTCTATAGTTAGGCTACTGGAGGACATCAGGGCCTATTTCTCTCTCATGTTCCAAAGCTCTCGTGATAACAGCCTGACTGTATCACTGACTACATGACCTGTGTGGAGAGCATTGTGCCTACACGACTACAGTGCTTTCCAAACACCCCCCAGGGTGACCCTTGAGCTGAGAGTCCTCGTGAACCAGAAGAAGAGGACTTTCTACTCTGGGGACAGAGGAGCACCGTAGAGTTCAGCGGGGGATGGCATCCCCCCCAGGCTGCTGAGGACCTGTACAGATGAGCTCTGTGAGGTCCTCAGCTACATCTACAGCCTGGGGGTGGTCCCCACCCTGTGGAAGACCTCCTGTGTGGTACCAGTTCCCAAAACGCCGCAAGCCAGGAAGCTGGCCCACTTCAGACCAGTCACTCTGACCTCCCACCTGATGAAGACCATGGATCTCATCCTAGCACACCTACGCACCGTGGTGAGCCCCACCCAGGACTCGCTGCAGTTTGCCTACCGGCCCAACATCAGAGTAGAGGACGCCATCATCTACCTGCTGCGGCGGGCGATCACCCACCTTGAGACCACCGGGAGCGGTCCTACTTCACCTACAACACAGACAGCTGCCACCTTCAGAAGTTCTCTGATGACTCGCCCATTGTGGGCTGTGTGTCTGAGGGAAACGAGCTGGAGTACCGGTCGGTCATTATGAACTTTGTGGACTGGTGTGAGAAGAACCATCTGTTTTAAACACCAGTAAGACCAAGGAGATGGTGATTGACTTCAGGAGAAGACCCCCCACCTCACTCCCCCGTGAACATCCAGGGGCAGGACATGGAAACTGTGGAGAGTTTCAAATACCTGGGTGTTCACGTGAATAATAAACTGGACTAGACATATATACCTCGTGCACCTTTGGCACCTTTTGATTATAAGAGCCGATGTGACACGTGAATTTCTCCACTGTAAGATCAATAAAGTCTCTCATATCAGTTTCTCGGCAATGCAAAACACCATATGATGGTGTAGCATATTCCACATTTTTGAATCTCATTAAAAGGACTGAGCAAATGACCTTGCTGAATGCAATGACTGCTGCTGCCCAATAGGTTTAGTTGGATGCAGGAAGATATTGAATGTGGGTGAAGTCATCTGGCCCCATGGTAGAGACTAAGTACCAATAGTGGGTATTTCTTATACTGCAATTTGAGTTTTTCTATTTTAGCTCAAATAACAGTATTTCAGTTACTGTTTAAATGTCATAGAATCAAAATTGGCATAAAAGCATTTATGATTCTGACTTTTTTTTGCAAGAGGGAAAATTTGACAGCCTACATAGAACAATAAAGGGCATGAAAGCTGTTTAATGGGGTGCAACGGTGCAACGGTGCACCGAGTGCTGCATTTTGTTATCCATTGTGTGTAATGATTAATCGGAAGAGCTCACACACTTGGTTGCAAATTGTGTTGTTTTTAAGGCAATATTTGCTTTTGATTTATATTTTAAATGTTTTAGCAAAGTTAGTCGTTTGCAAACAAAATGTGTAACTTTATTATATTATCGCCGTTTAGGCCTGTGTGTGAACTGTCCTAAAAATGTGGAGTTAGAGCCGACTGCTGCATGAAAACGATCAAGAAAAACAAATGTAAATCAGATTTCTAGGTTTAAGAGTTTTAAAATGTTAACTGAAAGTTGCTTCTAGCGGTGCATTTTGTACCATGCTGCATCGCACCTGTATTTCTGTTCTACGTTATATTTTTGTGCACACTTCTGGTCCTTTTTGTGTTGTTGCATCTCACCGGTGTGTCTCTGAGGACCTGCAGCACCGCCTGCTGTTGTCTGGGATCTCGGGTCAGCAGGTACAGGAAGCCGCCCCCTCCGGCCCCTGCGAGGCTCTGACCCAGGACCAGCGGCCTCAGGGCCTCCATCATGGTTCTGACCGAGGCCGGCTCACATCCAGGAGCCATCAGCTTCTTCTGCTGCCATGAGCGGTCCAAACACCGACCCAGCCTGGACAGGGAGCCTGGGAGGGAAAGGATTACCTGGATGGTTACTAGTGATGCATTATGGGAAATGTAGGAACTGAGCAGCGCGAGTCGTTTGATTTGGTTTTTAACTAACGTGAACTGGGTCGGAGTTGCCGCTGGTAACTCACCGTCTAAACAGGCTCTGGCACATTCCTCAGAGTTGGACACCAGCTGCTGGGCGTTCAGGACCATCGACGGCAGACGGCTGTACCAACTGCGAACCACATCCTGCACAAAACAAATACTGTGATCTTGAAGCAGAATGGTTCCTACCAGGGGCTACAACTGGGTCAATGTGAAATTACACTTAGAAATCCTTAAATTTTCTCAAAAATTGATGGTGTGCCTTTATATCTGATTGTGCTTACCGACTGATTTTATGTGGTACAATCACTGAGCTATATAATACACTGGAGTGCTAATCACCGTTTGTTTGATCGAGTCGCTTTGAAGCCACCAGCCGCCATATTGGTACTCCCTATTTGCCCCCAGTAACTAGGGAATATGTGCACTACAGCATCGAATAACGAGGATTTTCTCATGTTCAGGGGGGGGCTTAAGACTTTTAAAATGTCAAATGCCATATAGTTTTATGTTATGTTCTAAAACTATCAAGTACTGAGAAAGTCATGTGCTGAAATATTTTACATTTTATTCATTTAAATATATATGTTTAACATTTATAAATATATAAATAACAATATACAAAAACATATATTTACATATGTGTATATATATATACATATACACATAGTTATATATACATATATATATTTAATATGAATAACATGTAAAATATTTCAGCACCTAATTTCCTAGTAGTTGATAGTGTTAGTACATCCACTGACTGTAGAATTACCTGTGAAACGTTTTCACTCAGCCAGAAAACTGCTCGTTGTTGCAACCAAATCCTGTGGGATTCTGTGAGAGTAGGGAGGAGCAAGATGGCGGCCAGTGACTTCAGGTTTTCGGCAAAATCAGCACTCCAGTGTATTATATAGCTCAGTGGCTTAAACACTGTCACAGACCGTGGCTCTGACCCAGACTGATTTTAGACATCAGAAGAAGTTACACACTGATTTAGCAGATGTCTTCTCAAAGTTAAAACCATCAGTTTTTATGGAGGAGTAAACAGTCCTCTCACACTAACATCGTTTAGCATACACCTGCAAAGACAACGACCTGCAGCAGGTTTCGAGCCAGACGAGTCTTTCCGGTGTAAACCAGCAGGAGGTGCTGCTCCAGAGACACCAGGAACTCAGGGGGGGGACTCAGACGCTCCACCTCCACCTGCAGGGGCAGAGACGCTCGGGAACGGCCCACCTTGACTCCGCCCACCAGGCCTCCCACCTGGTCCTGCCAGCCGCCACCTGGTGGAGGCGCAGGAAGTAATGAAGGAGATGAAGAGGAAGAAGAAGAAGAAGAAGAAGAAGAAGAAGAAGAAGAAGAAGATCCGAGTGGAGGAAACCGTGACCTGTGGTGAGAATCTGCTCCAGGTACAGGACCGCGTGGATCAGGGAGTCCGTGTCGTACGTTCGGCCTGTACACCTGTAAATCGCCGCCAAAAGCGCCCCCGCCAGGATACTGCTGGTACCTGCGGGAAGATAACATTTAGACGTTTTCCCTCATCTGGAGCTTCACCAGAGCATTAAAAGGCATACTATGCAACATTTTTCAGTTAATTAATGTGTTCCATACCGTTTTGGATGATTAAATGAGTCATTTCAGGTCGAACAAAGGTTTTCTCGGCCGCCCTGGTGGTCTGTGGGGGAAATACCGCACTTGCAATTGCAGGAGTCCTCGGCCCGCACCCACAGGCTCAGAAGTCTGGTGCATCGCGAGAGTCGGTCTTGCTTTACGGCGAGAACTGCTACACGCCCGCAGTGAAAGGTGTGCTCGTTGCTAGCGCAGTGGCGATATTTGTGCAGTTATCATGGCGGAACCAGCGAGAAAACAGCGAAAGCCCATGTCGGAGCAGAAAAGAAAGAGGAAAAGGGCTCTGGACAGAGAGAGGAGTCGTACACGGGTAAACATCGGGCAAGCTTTTTCAGAATGGCGAGAGCTAAAAGACAAAGAAGGCTGCAAGGCTGACGCGGACCTCGCGTTTCTGCTGATGATTGTAAGTAACATTGGAATGGTTTCTCTCTCTCTCTCTGTGTGCATGTTCATACTTTCACTGTGTTAGTCATTGTTTGTACTGCCGTTTTTTTTTACTTTTGTTGCGTTCGCCTGTCTGCTAAGCTCAAAACAACCACGCCTGGCTTGACGGAGAAACCACAGCTGAGCATCTTTACGACAGTGCACTTTTACTTTCGCCCTCTGGGGGGAGCCTCGCTGGAAAATCAACCCCGGTTGCATAGTATACCTTTAACAAACCGCTTTTCACGGCAGCTCGGCTGTATAACGTTTCCGTAAATCTCACCCAGTCCGGATCCGGTGGGCAGCTCCGACCAGCTGTGCAGCTCCACCCCTGACCCCCAGCTCTGCATCAGCTGATGCTCCAGAGGACGCGGCGAGGACAGAGATACCAGGCCGCTGCACACACAGACTGCCTTCAACAAAGCTCCTGCAGCACAGACACACCAACAATCAGGCTTCAGCGGCTCTCCCAGATCACCCAGACTAACCAGCTGATCCTTTAAGTCCGGTACCAGGAGCGTGAGGCTGACAATAGTCCCTCAGGTCATCCAGGGTGTCACACACCGTCTCCGTGGAAGCCCCGCTCCGCCCTCCGCTATGGCTGACCAACAGCAGGTGGGGTTTAACGATGCGCCGAGCTCTCGCTCCGATCGGACGTTTGCCGTCGACCTTCACTGCGATGTTCGTCACTGATCCGCCATGCTCAAAGGCGATCGGCGGCGTGTCGCTCCAGCCACCTGAAACACGAACACGGTTAGAGATTCCCAAGACCGGCAGCTCAAGAGCTAAAAAAAAAAAAACTTTCTCCAACGCGAGAACCCGCACCTGAATGCAGCAAACAGGTTAACAGAATAAAAGCAAACAAAATGAACATGATTATTATTATAGGGGAAATATTTCTTTCACAAATGTTGATTTCTAAAAACCAATCTTTCCCCTTTTTCCACAAAGAACTCCAACAATTTTTCTCATCTATGAAGCAAATGGACAAACCCAAACATATGGAACTCTTTCACGTATTAAGCCACCTAAACACCTTAAAACCCCCAACTTAGTGTCATGTGTTTTTATGTATTGATGTACATAATGTTTTTTTACTTGACTCTACATTTTTCACTGTTATATGTTTGAAAGCAGCCTGTACCGGAATGTTAGGATTGGGATCCAGATTATTAATATTATGACATTGGTTGTATATACAGTTAAGAGCAAAATATTAATAAAAAAAATAACAGTTTAACAGAAAAATTGGACCTGTTCCTCACCTGCCAGGTCCAGTCTGGCTGGGCACTCCACTTCCTGCCACTCCCCGATAGGCGGGGCCTCCCCCTGTCCAATGGAGATGAACCTCTGTGATGACATCACAGCTTGTCGCAGCAGAACTTGGCCAGCACCTTCGTAGTGCCGGGCCGCCCGCACCAGCAGGTCCGGCCTGTAGGGGGCAGTAAACAAAGGTCAATACACGTTCACCAAGACATTATATACGTAGACGCGTCATTGGACAAAAGGTTTGCACGTCACCACCATACTGTATGTGGCAGGGAGTAGTGAACGATCGGAGAAGATGCTTCATTTCTACGTATGTTTTAAGTATTTACATGGAAAGATATAGATGGAGTTTATATATATATATATATATATATATATATATATATATATATATATATATATATATATATATATATATATATGTATACTTGGAAAGAAATATATACAGATTAATTGATCGAGATTGGCAGAACAGAGAGCTATTGATTAATGTTTCTAGATATAGATGTGCATATATAGATTTTGAAGTATTTTAAATAAATAGGTGTGTTTATATATAACTTTATGTCCAGATGATTGATTGATTGATAGATAGATAGATAGATAGATAGATAGATAGATAGATAGATAGATAGATAGATAGATAGATAGATAGATAGATAGATAGATAGATAGATAGATAGATAGATAGATAGATATGTGTGTGTTATGAACATAAAATTCTATTGCTTAAATCTAAACATCGTGGTCTTCATTATTTCATAAAACCGTGTGAACCTTCTAAAATCTGGTATAGACACAGATTAGGAACAGACGTTTTGGGGGAGTATTAAAGAGATAAAATTACTAATATGAGAAAAATGTCATAGGAGAATAAATTAAAAAAAAACGTCACATTATGAGAATTAAGGGGGAACATTTCCAGAATAGTCACAGTTTGCAGAACTATTTCAGTCCTGGAGTAATAGGGCCAGGTTAGATAATTTTAATTATTGTTATTCTTTACGAGAATAAAGTCAGAAGAATGAAGCCAAAGGGATACGAAAATAAACTCTTAATATTACAAAAATAAAAATATTATGAATATAAAGTATATTCTGAGATTAAAGTCCCTTTGTCCGTCTGTCCGTCCGTCTTCTCTCTCTTATCCGGGGTCGGGTCGCGGGGGTAGCAGCTTCAGTAGGGAGGCCCAGACGTCCCTCTCCCCGGCCACTTGGGCCAGCTCCTCAGGAGGAATCCCAAGGCGTTCCCAGGTCAGCAGAGAGACATAGTCCCTCCAGCGTGTCCCAGGTCTTCCCCTGGGCCTCCTCCCGGTGGGACGTGCCTGGAACACCTCTCCAGGGAGGCGTCCAGGAGGCATCCTGACCAGATGCCCGAGCCACCTCAACTGGCTCCTCTGGACGTGGAGGAGCAGCGGCTCTACTCTGAGTCCTCCCCGGATGACTGAGCTCCTCACCCTATCTCTAAGGTAAAGCCCAGACACACTACGGAGAAAACTCATTTCAGCCGCTTGTATCCGGGATCTCGTTCTTTCGGTCATGACCCAAAGCTCGTGACCATAGATGAGGGTAGGAACATAGATCGACCGGTAAATCGAGAGCTTGGCCTTTTGGCTCAGCTCTCTCTTCACCACAACGGATCGGTACAGCGCCCGCTTCACAGCAGAGGCTGCACCAATCCGCCTGTCGATCTCCCGCTCCATCTTCCCCTCATTCGTGAACAAGACCCCAAGATACTTGAACTCCTCCACTAGGGGCAGGACATCCTCCCCAACCCGGAGAAGGCACTCTACCCTTTTCCGGTTCAAGACCATGGTCTCGGATTTGGAGGCACTGATCTTCATCCCGGCCGCTTCGCACTCGGCTGCGAACCGCTCCAGTGAGAGCTGTAGATCACGCCCTGATGAAGCCAATAGGACCACGTCATCCGCGAATAGCAGAGACGCAATCCTAAGGCCACCAAAGCGGATCCCTTCAACACCTTGGCTGCGCCTATAATTCTGTCCATAAAAGTTATGAACAGAATCGGTGACAAAGGGCAGCCTTGGCGGAGTCCAACTCTCACCGGAAACGAGTCCGACTTACTGCCGGCAATGCGGACCAGACTCTGACACCGGTCGTACAGAGACCTGACAGCCCTTATTAAAGGGTCCGGTACTCCATACTCCCGGAGTACCCCCCACAGGATCCCTCGGGGGACACGGTCGAATGCCTTCTCCAGATCCACAAAGCACATGTAGACTGGTTGGGCAAACTCCCATGCCCCCTCAAGAATCCTGCTGAGGGTGTAGAGCTGGTCCAGTGTTCCACGGCCAGGACGAAAACCACACTGCTCTTCCTGAATCCGAGATTCGACTATCCGACGGACCCTCCTTTAAAGTCCCTTTGATTCTGTTTAAGTGACTGAGTCTAACAGCAGATTTGCCACATTCAACATGGCGGACGCTCTGACGCATCCTCAGCATAGGCAGACCCCGCCCAACGAGGCGTCTACGTATATGATGTCTATGGACCCACCTGCTCAGCCAGTGCTGTCGCTGTGCAGCAAGGGCGGAAACTCCTTCCTTCAGGTTTCCCTCCTCCAGCAGGAAGTAGGCGGAGCTCCAGGCCTCGTTAGCAGCTGGACCGCTCCTCAGGCCCCCTTTCCCCTGCGCCATGCACACCAGCACATCGGCGATGCAGGAGAGACAGCGAGCAGACACGCCCAGCTGCTCTCCTGGCTCCGCCCCTGGCTCCGCCTCCTCCACGCGTCCAGCAGCAACTAAAAACCAGGAGATTGTTTTAAAAACAACAAACTGCACATTTTGATATATGGGAAGTAACAGGATCCGCTAATAACAATAACAATAAGTCTGAAAAAGTAAAAAAAAATAAAAAATAAACATGGCAGCTATCATAAAAACCAGGTTGTAAACTCACTGCAGTCCAGAGTCTCTAGTAGCGCCCCCTGCTGCCCTCCCTGAACTGCCGCCCTGAAGCAAGGCAGCAGGCAGACGTCGGTGCGACTCCGCAGGGCGTCGGTCACTCTCCTCCTCCCCACCAGGAACAGCAGCTCCTCCCTCCATTGCAGCTCCGCCTCCTGGTGAGTGAGCGACAGCACCTCCCTCAGAGAGACCCTCCATGCCTCCCTCCACCTCTGCAGGCAGCCCGGACCCCCCAGCAGCCAGCCCACACCCCCCTCAAGACCCACAGCACCCCCTCTAGGGTGCAGGACTGGGAAAAGACGAGCCTCCAGGAGGGAGCACTGCTCTCCCCTCACCCACAGCTCCTCCGGTCTGAGGAGAAAGAGAGGAGGCTGATGAGAAAGAGGGAAACGCAACACAACTATGAGGTCGTTTCCTGTGTTTGTTTGCTGGCTGAAGCCCAAAGCTCTGAGGGAAAATGATCAAAGTGGAAAAGTTTGGGACCTACTGTATTCCTAAAGAGCTGAAGAGGACACTCCAGGTCTGGTTCAGGAAGGAGGCGCTGCTGTCATTAAAGGAAACCTGCAGAGGAGGAGGTGGTGGATTATTCCCATGACCATCATTATGGTTATCTAAAGCGTCTGTCTTCAGAAAAAAATGGGTTTTCATGACTTCTTTGTTTAGTTCAATAAGAAAAAGAAGAAAAGTTGAGCTTCTGCTTCCATCAGCATCACGTGACAACCAGGAGATCCACCTGAGGGCTAAAGAGGAGGCCAGTACAGGAAACGGCTGCATTTTACCTGCAGATTGTCGTGCGCGCCCATCGCCGTGTACACGTTTAGCTTCAGCTCCCCCAGCTCAATCCGATGTCCCTGGATGATGATGTCATTGCTAAGCGCGAGCCGCCTGATGCACGCTGACGCCGACATGTCCAGACCTGAGAGCAAACACCCAGAGGGGACGTCCAGAGGACCCTGAGGGACGCCAGAGGACACAGAATAACAACTTTACACTGAACCTAAACACCTGATGACATTTTAGTTTCACAGCTGGGTTCAAGGCAAAACACCTGATTTGGTTTTCAGGTACAAAACAGTTCAAGTTGCTCTGCTTTTTAGCAACATGATAATCAGTTCAACCTCAATGCAGGCATCACAAACATCTACTCATGAAGTAGAGTAGACCCTAATCTGACCAAAATTTTTGCAGGTAAATTAAAATTACAATTAGCTTTAATTAGTTTTCTCGTATAATACTTTGTTATAATTTAAATGACTTTAAGCTGCAATATTGCACCTTTAAAAACATCCTGATGGACATTATTTGGGTCTTTGTTGTAGTGAGAACATCAAGCCCCGTTCGTAGCTCCATAGCTCAGCCGTACTTTCCAGCAGAAACACCATTAACAGTTTAAACCGCTCATAACAAGTTGGACATTATTGGGCTGAATCGACATTTTCATCCCTTTTACATTTTTGGCACAATAACGGTTTAAGTTTGATGATTTTCTTTCCAGAATCTGCCACAGAAAATTCAGCTTAGAGTGATGATGCCACAATATTCAGATTTTTTAAATTATTTTCATACCCAAAGTTTTATCTTCACATGTACAGTTTATACATTATAATGTAGATATTGTTGTCTACCTATACTCAGTGCGTCTCCCAGTGCTGTAAGATTTACTGTTTTTCAATTAATTCAGCCCAGAGTATACAGACTAATTACCCCTTAATATAATATTACCAATAATAATACGACTAATACTACGACCACATATTTTAATATAGCTAAAAGAAGTATTTTTGTCAACAGGTTGCAAACGACTTGCTTTTTCATCATTTTGATGCCATTTGCTATAAAAATCAAATGTCCAATTGAAGAAAATGTATTAAAACTAAACATAAAAAACTGTTCTTTAATTAAAAAAATTTAAACAATTTCCCTATAGTATACTATAAAAACAAGCTCTTGTTTCAAAGAGATGTGTAACTTTTGTGCCTCTAAACAAGATTTGTTTAGCTGGACCGAGGGCAAAAATGGCTCTGCGGGTTGTAAAGGTTGCTGACCCCTGACCTCATGTAAGTGATTCCATCCAAATTGGGATTAATCAAGGCATTTTTTTTGTAAACAGCAAGTTTCAGGGTTTCTCCCTAGCGCCAACCTTTAGTAGTAGAGCTGTGATCTCTTTTGTACATAGGCCCCCTGGGCCAGAACTTTTTAAGTTCCAGCTTATTAACGCCCTGTTAAGACTTTTTCTGACCTGTAGGTGGCAGTGTTGCACCACTGCCCGGGTCGCCACACAAACGTCTCCATCCAGAACGCTGTTGATGATCCGAGCTCCCTCGCTGAGCAGGCTCTCGGTCTGCAGGGATTAGAGCAGCAGACCCCCATGGTGTGACTCAATAGTTGGCAACATTTCTAAAACTTAACAACTCATTTATTCCTCTGAAGTTCAGTTTTGATTGTGGATGACATGGATGTGTAAGAGTCAGACACGCCACCTGAATGTGAGACAAAGTGTTTCTGTCCATCCAATCAGAGGTCAGGCGGTCGACGTGCTGCTTCCCGGACAGAGTCAGGTAGTCATAGCGGCCACCGGCGACGTACACTGTGAGAACGACAACATCCATGGATATGTTTAATTTCAGACTTACATTTGTGCAGATTTAACAAACAAGTCCCACTTTAGAGTCCAAACAAGTTGTAATAAAACCATGACAAGAGGAGACAGAGGAGGAGGAACAGATGCTGACCCAGTGAAAGTGGAGCTCCTCTAAGGATCCTCCACAGCTCCGCCCTGCCTGCCCTCACTGCTGCCCCCTGCGGGCCGGCTGTGGAACTGCAGCCGGCTCTGTCCTCGCCCACAAACTGATCCTGGGTCAGATCTGCGCAGAGACACTTCAACAGGTCCAAGAAGAGCGAGATCTGAGGACAGAGACACGGAGCCGGGTTCAGACACCTGAATCCATCCACTTTCAAGCTTCAGCTTTAATTCTAGCTGCTAATCTGCTGTACGTCATTAGCAGATCATTAATCAAAACCTTACATTTGAAACTTAAAAGCTCAGAATCTGGCCGTGTGTGTAATGCTTTGCTCTATATATGTGTATTATTTTCTAGCTATTACTATTTTCACAAAATGTTTTCGTTTCTCATCTTTCAGTTGCTGCTTTTAATCGTCTCCTAAAAATCAGGTAACAGTTTTACATTTTCTTTGACATTTCACGTTTTATTTCCTTTATTAAAGACACTTCTTTTCAAATACTCCTTTATTTCCCTCTGCTCTGCCCTGAGCAGAGAGACTTTCAGACCAGCTTAGTCAGAATCCACCGTTATTGTATAATTTATTGTAATTGTTATGGTTGCATTAAAAAAAAGTGAGTGTAATTTTTTAGCTCTGCTTAACAGCGTAATAGCATTACCTAATGCAACTGATGTTTCAGAGTGGACCAGTTTTATTCTTGAGGTTTGTGTTTGTGAGGCTCTGACTGAATCTAGATGAGATTTCCCAAAAGAGACTCGTGATTTCTGAATATTTTTATTATCATCTTTATTTTTTTCTAGTGGTGGAACTTGATTAAAAATTGTATTGAGTTAATTGGAGTGTCCATAATCAATTAATCACAATTAATTGCATTTTAATTGAAAACCATAGATCAGCAAAATAAACATTTTAAATCTCTTTGCTGCTAAATTGTTGAAACAATAGACATGAGTTCAACAACAAAGATATTTATTTTTAGTCAGCTGTTTAAGATATTCAACCATAATTTTTTAAAGTATTCAGCTTTTAAGTGTTTCAGGAACCTCTGATCAATCATGTAACTTCCTTAAAAAAATGTTTCTTTACAAATGTAAACAGTACACAAACGGTAACTATAATACCATTTCTTCCATCAAATATAGGAACAAAATAAAACAACACCTACATTATTGCCTTTAAGTGCTTAACATTTTCTGTCAATAGAAATAAAGTGCCATTTGTAACAGAACTGTGACAAAATTATGCATAAACGTTGCTTTTAAGAGCTTAACATTTGCTATTCAATGCAACATTTAGTCCAACCAAAATTAGTATAGCACCAAGGCTACTTTTTCTCCTTTAGCGATTTACTAACAAACATGTTTATATGTTCAGAGCTCAAGGCTGCTCTGCCAGTAACACGCAAAAATAAAGGTACCAGTTTTTGACTTTTGTATGTAAAAAGAAAAAAATGTGATTAATTGCGTTATAATTTTCAACATGTTCAAATCTGTATAATTAATCAATCGAAATTAACACGTTAAAGTCCCGGCCCTACTTTTTTTCCTAATAAATATCAAAAAATATAGTGATAACGTTATACGCCCACATCCCACATCCCTACTATAGGTGAGTTACTTTTCATTTACAATTTCAGGACAAGCAACTTTAAAAAAAAATAAAATGGCCTGAGGTTTTTGGCTTAGAGCAAAAAGTAAGTGTCACACACTGAATGCTGCTGGTGCATTGGGGCTTCATTCTGGAGCATCTATTGTTATTTACCAGCGACTTCACAGAAAGATGAGACGGCAGCTATCTGGTTTGCTCCACTGAACATGTAAGTGGCTCAGAGTGTAAAAAAAAGGTTTTCTTTATGCCGCTTTCATTGCTCAGCCGAGCCGTGGAAGGGAACAGTAGGATTAGTATCAAAGAAAAAAATATGTTCTTGGCATTGTTAGCCTGTGGATAAACAGGCTGCAAATGAAATTTTACCCACAAAACAAATAGAAAGATGCATAAGATTTGTTTCATCTGATTTTTAAATAATTAAGGTTTGCTTGTTTTTGTTTGTCTCTTTTTCTTCATAGTAGGTACACCTGGTCTGGCGTTCTGTTATCTGTGACATCATCCAGAGAAGACGGCTCACCCGCTACTACCATCTAATGTAGAACAGATTACTAGATCAATGTGTGCTTCTGTGCTTTTTTGTCTCTCTTGTTGTGTCTCTGCTCTGTCTTCTGTAACCCCAGTCGGTCGAGGCAGATGACCGTTCATACTGAGCCCGGTTCTGCCGGAGGTTTTCCTTCCCGTTAATGGGGAGTTTTTCTTCCCACTGTCGCTTCATGCTTGCTCAGTATGAGGGATTGCAGCAAAGCCATGTACAATGCAGACGACTCTCCCTGTGGCTCTACGGTTCCCCAGGAGTGAATGCTGCTTGTCGGGACTTTGATGCAATCAACTGGTTTCCTTATATAGGACATTTTTGACCAATCTGTATAATCTGACCCAATCTGTATAATATGATTGAACTTGACTTTGTAAAGTGCCTTGAGATTACATGTTTCATGATTTGGCGCTATATAAATAAAATTGAATTGAATTGAATTGTTTTTAAATGACAATATTAATTGCATTATTTGAAGAGATAAAAAGAGGGTTTCGTGATTCTACAAAGCCTTGGTGTTCTGCCTCATGCGCACACGTTCTTGCTGTGAATGTTGTTTCCTAACAAGCCTGCGTCGTGCCGGCAGACGCCATCACCGATGTGATCTGATCAGGGAAGGTACCTGGAGGGGTGGAGCCCCAGAGTCCAGGCCCAGGTAGGTGCAGCCGTCCAGAGGAGGACTGACGTGAGTCTGCAGCAGCTTCTCCGAGACGGATCTGCAGAAGAAGACCGGACCTGAAACCTGCAGATAAAACACATCTGATCAGACCTCTTTAATATAATTAGCTTCTACACGCCCAATATGTTTTTAATTGGAGGCCAGTCCTGATCCATGAAGTTCGGACTACTCTGAAGGACAAATGTTGGGCGGTTTGGGACGCTCTGATGGCATTCAGCGGCTCAGACAGTAAAACATAATCTATTATTCTGCAGTAGTGATTTAGCTGCTGCCTGTGGTGGTCTGTCCATAAAAACTTCTTCTCAGGAGGACAATGAGGACACACCAGCGGGACTTTCCCATCAGGCATCAGCGCTCGTTGGATCTGCTCCCTGGACCCTCTGTAGATGATGTCCCGGACCCGACCCTGGAAAAACAAGAAGCCACCGCCTCGCTTCGTCAGCTGATCCGCGGGACGTGGACAGCCAGAGGAATCACACAGCAGGTTTATACAAAGCGGGCACCTGTGAGTCGGCCAGGTAGACGCCGTGATCGGCCGCGTAGGAGACGTCGCCTGGCACCGCCAAGACCCGAACTCCAGAGAACCCGCTCCAGGACAAAGCTGCAAGACGATCAATCAAGAGTCCACTGATCAGTTCACTTACATTAAAAAGAGACATTTATATCACAGTGTGCATTTACACGTAAGGCGATCAAAACAGATGATAGACTTTTTCCTGATCCAGCCCTCCTTTCTTTAACGTTTCCGGGTGAACGATTACATCTCTGTCAGATTCACCATTGGTTTCCTAAACATGTGAGCTTCAGATATTGCTCACCAGCAGCAGAGAGGACTTGCTTTCTGGCATCGTACTTCTGTTGCCCAGTTTTCTGTGATTATTTTAAGCACAGTTTGCATAATTCCTGAAAAACCCTATACTGTATTCCCAGAGACATTCCAGTTTTTCCCTCTTGGAATCATATTTTTTGTGCGTTTTATTTCCCTGGATCTTGTAGCATTGTTTAACTTCGCTGGGAGATGCTAATAGCCATTAGCAACTTCCTTGTTTTAAACCCTGCTGCGGATGCGCAGCAATGTACTTTCGTTAAAGTCGTACATAAACGCGAAAGGCTTTATTTAGTAAAAAAACTAAATAAAGCCTAAATAAAGAGTGAGCTACTGACATATACATTTTTTAAAAAGTCAAATAACGTGGCTATTGTTACGGAAATATATAATCAGTTTGTGAGTTAATCGTGTATTTTTCTTAAAGCAATAAAGGGTTATGCAAGTTTTAAATGATATGGTTAAACTGTGTGGCTTGGAGTGAAAAGAGGAAAGAGTCTCCAGACTCAGAGGCAATACATTAATTTAACTGTCATGTGGGATACTAGGCAGAGTGGGAGTCACATGAGGTTTTATGGGGTACCCTTCGAGATGGTTTACGGTTTGAAAGCTTTTTTATTATTCTTAATGTTTTTCTTGGTAGAATCCTAAAAACACCGGGTCAGTGAAGTAAAAGTTAGATCCTGAGTTGACACTGGAATGTGGATCTGTTTTGTTTGGGAGAAGATAAGCGCCACAGTGACTCTGGCTACGTTCACACTGCAGCCTGGAGTGACCCGATTCCGATTTTTTTGCCCATATGCGACCTGGATCTGATCTTTTTATGACAGTCTGAACGACACAGATCGGATTTTTTCAAATGCGACCCAGGCCACTTGGATATGTGGTCCTGAATCCGATACGTATCTGATCTTTTCAAATGTGACCTGTGTCTGTACGGTCAGGTCGCATTTATCCAACCTGTAAGTCACCGATATTCGACAAACGTCACTATTCTGCGTCCTGCTATGCAGAAGCAGGAAGAAAGACGACACCCATAGCAGACTACAATGAGAAGAGCAGTCAATGGAAGGAAAGCTCCGGTTAGAAATAAATTAATGACCGCAAAATGCGCGCCAGCATTATAATCCATGTTTACTTCTGCAAACACTGAGGACGCTGGCTACGTGTGACGTCATCGCGTCCTCGAGTGCGCATGCGGGACACTTAAGATGAACGCATTCAGTTCACACAGGAGATCACATACAAGTCGCTTATATTTGGAAATGTGAACGGACACGCAAAAAAATCCGATTTCACAAAAAAATCAGAATTGAGCATTAAGACCTGCAGTGTGAACGTAGCCTGAGTGTGTGCGTGGAACACACGCCTCCCCCGGACACTCCGGGAGGGACCGGTCAGGCTATCGAAAGATGCGCCCCTGGGCAGTCGGGTTACATTACGTGAGCTTTATGATAACGTTGTAAGTGTTTGTCACCCCTTGGAATTCCAACTGTAATAAATATATGTATATTTCAAGTGTTTTGTCTCTGATAATTGTTTTCTTCCTTTGTTGCCAAATCTACGAACGGGGTGAGGCGTGCCGTAGTTAATGAGAGAGGAAGAAGTAGATGCCGCCCCGTCACTATTAGGGCTGAACAATTATTTGTATTTTCAATATAATCGTGATGTAAAATAACGCAATTTCCAAATCGCAGAGGTCTGCAATTTTTGGCTTTGTAACAATTAGGGAATTAGACGCGTCCATTAGGTGTTGGTAAAATGTTTAAAGTGGGTTTGACTCCACATGGAAGGGAAGACAGTTGCAGCAGTGAGATAATCTAATTTTATTACTTGTTTTAGAGTTTATATAATCATACATAGCATTAAGTACAGGTCAATCAGTTTAATACATAGACTTGCTTGTTGGTTGCACTTTATGTTCAACAAGGCTTATTCAAAAGCTGTTGTTTTGAATAATATTCTGATCAATAGAAACATTAAAAGTTCATTTTTAAAATAGTCCTTGTTTACAAACATCTTTATTTAGAGGCCATTTTTGTTGCTTGTGGTTAATGCGGAGAAAAGTCAAAATTGCAATTTTGGTTGAAATATATCGTAGGCAGAACGCAATCATTTCTGCTCTGAGTTTAGATGCTGTGGGTCTTATAGCAACTAATCCACATGGCGAGGAAACAAATTAATTTGTTGTTTGTTTATATTTTGAAACACATGATAAATTAAACTGGGGGGAAAAAAAAATCGCATTAAATCAGAATATTAAGAAAAAAAAATCGCAATTAGATTATTTTACAAAATCGTTCAGCCCTAGTCACTATGCGCCTTTGAAAGTGATTCTGGGTAATCTTCAGAACAACAGCTTTGATGCATTAAAACAGAAAACCATAAACGTTACATTTTTGACCCATCTTGTTGGGAGGCCTGAACATTTTTCCTTCTTCAAAGGGGGGGGGGGGGGGGGGGGCGCAACAGAAAACCGTTGAAAAACCACTGCACTAACCAAAGTCTGTTGGGACGGTGAGGATCATGTCGGTGCTGCAGACCCAGACCCCAGGAGGAGAACCTGGACAGATCTGAAAGTGTCGGAGGCAAAAACCCAAACAGGATAAGTAACCGTACAGAACTCTGTGGCACCAGTGTAGCGTCAAATCAGCTTTTTTTTAATGGTGTAAGCTCTGGTTTCACGCAGTAAGACCTGGGTGCTGAGCCGGTCCAGCAGCAGATCCAGAACACAGACCGGAGCCTGGACTTTCTGCCCGGGCTTCTCTTCGGGAAGCCAGCAGAAAGCTCGGCTGCAGGAGCTCCAAGGAAAATCCCGACCCTGAGAGAGGAAAATCAGTCGTCAACAGCGAGGAAACACCAGCCATATGCCGAGGGACAGAAACAAGCTCTGTTTTGGACTCACTGTGTGGAGGATGAGGATGTGAGCTTCATCCAAGACGTCGGCTGTCACCACCTGCAAACAAGGGAATAACTAAAATGTTATGTATGTTTTACAGAACTTTGTGACTGTGTCTACAAAACTAACTTCACTGACTGGACTGATTTGAAGATTTTATTTCATATTTTCTGGTTGGTTTAATTTTAGTTTAGCACAATAAAATGGCACCAAAGACATTGGGTAACATTGCAGAAACAGCAGAAAGCTCAAAGTTTCATGTTAGGTTTCTCTTTCTTTTGTTCATTTTTCTGTTATGTTTAAGTTGTTGCCTTATCAGTTCATTCCTTTGTGTTTTGTTTATTTTTGTCTTTTGTACATTTGGTGCTATTTTCTGTTAGATTTTCCCTTGCTTTGATAGTTCAGCTCCATTCATGTTAATTAGTTTCCCTTCCTCAGTCTCCCTGCGCTCCTTCTGCCCCAGCTGCATCACCTGGTCTCCTGACTAACTCACCTACATTCAGTGTCATTCTCCACCTATCCTTCATTTTTTTATCCTCAAGGATTCCCATTGCTCTTCCGTTATACTGCCTCATACTTTCAACTTCCAGATTTAAAGTCTGCTACTCTGCCCATGCTCCATGCCCTCTTTATCCTTGTGCAACGTGTGTAATTTCTCAGTTTTACTAATAATAAACAGTCACGATGCTCTTCACCGGTTCCTTTCTGCATTCCAAAAAAATAAAAAAAATAAAACTGGACTTTTTTTCTGAAGTTTGAAGACGTTTCGCTTCCTATCCAGAAAGCTTTCTCAATTCAAAATGTCTGGAGTAATGTGGAGTTCCAAGCTTTATAGTACTGCAAATTGAACCGAAACAAGTCCACCCCTTAGTAATGGGGAGTCGTTACGGTCATTGTAGGCCTGCAAATTCCTTTCTGTAGTTTTGGCAAAGTCAAAACTCACAATTCATAACACAAAGAATTTATATAACTCTCCAACTAAATGACATGGGAAAAATAAAATTAAATTATAAAAGCAATTCCAGTAATAGCAGGTAAAATAAAACAATAGCAATTCCATACCAAATGAGCAAATAGTTAACAATATATATATATATACACATATGTACATATCAACGTCTTGTAAAACATAAAATATACATAACATTCTAAACAAGTATTTAGACTTGCAAAATATATGACGATTTGACGAAAACTTTTTCAATAGTTTAGAACACCAGGATTGTTACGGAAACTGTCTTGCTTGTGAGAAATTCAGAAAAACAATGAACCCAAGACTGACAGGCTGAATCTGAATGATTCAGATGAATTGTAATGAATGTAAACTAAAATAAATGAATTGTGAAATAGACCTTAAAATGCTATAGGAAATCTGGAATTTCTGATACAAAAGACCAGATGAAATGTGTTTGACTGGGGCCAAACCTGACAAAATATGAAGACTAAATGGTCTAATTTTTTTAGTTAAATAACTTGATTACAGTAAATATTAGATATTCTGCCATATTTGCTTTTTTGAGGTTTTCCATAAACATGGATTTTGGACTTAGTTTTATTATTTGGGGCATTAATCAACTTCAGTCCTTTTTTATTCTGCCACAGAAGTAAATGTGAGCTCAACATAAACAGTGAGATGTTGCACCTGAAAATGAAGGAAGCCAGATTAATAATCCTGCACCAGTGGGAACATTTTAACGTGAACTCTTCACCTCCTATATAGAAACACCAGGAACAGCTTAAGGCAGGGCAAACCGGAGTCTCAGGAGTGTCTTTGTTCGGACTCACTGTGTGTCCCGCTCTGTTGCTCAGGTGTTCAGCAGCGACCAGCAGAGCGTTGAGTGTGGCCCCTCCACTGCCCAGCGGCTCCTGGCGGTCCCTGACGGTCAAAAGCAGCGCATCCCCAGGAAGAGTCCCTCGTTGCTGCCGCAACTCCAGCTCTGATGCACAAAGACACAAAATTATGGGAACATGTATGCTGCAACATTTCTGGACACTGAATTAATCTATATCTGCTCTACATTTGGACACAAGCATCAGAGTTAGAGTTTAAAAATACATCCAGAGTTCATAAAACACAAATAAATTCCATTTTATTAGAAAACATTGAATCCACATGGGAAGGATTTGCTCATTCACGTGCAAAGCTATTATGTACTTGTACTTTTGCGCAATGAAGATGATTTTGATACCAAACTTTAAATAATCAGTTGACTTTGACCATATTTTAGTATAAGTAGGGTTGCATCAAAGTTTATGCGCTTGAATGTGAATGTGACTATAGAACTGGATTTAAATTAGCTTGAGTTGAATAAACACCTGGTTAGCAGGGTATAAACTGGACCTGCATGACGTGTAATGCGCCCTGGGCTGGGATCAATTTTATTGTCTTTTGGACCTATGTAAATAAAGCTCTTAATGCTAAATTTCCAATCCATATTGACACAAATTAAAAAAGAATAGAACAATTCATTTATTGTCCCGCTAAGGGGAAATGTGGGACAGTTACACACAATTATTAGCCAGGTCTTAACAACACAGTTTAAATTTAACTAAAGAAGTTACTTCCTTATAAGTTTACCAATAAATTCAGTACATAAAGGAAATAACTGACATCCTTTCCTCTGTCAGTTATTCTGTGCATCAGCGACACCCTCAGGCCGACTAGTGGAACTGCAGCGAGCATAAAGATCGTAAATTTGACAGATGCTCCTCACCTCTCTGGAAAGCGTACACGCTGTCTTTGTGTTGGCAGGTGAGGACGACCACCGTCCACGGAAACCCGCCGTTCTGCGACATCTTCCCCCCAGCGTGAAGCTGCCGGCGGAGCCCGGAGGTTCAAAACAATCCTGCAGCAGCCGAGGACAGAGGCTGTTTGGCGGGTTTAACCACTTCCACGAACCGGACTCCGCACGAAAAAGCATCTACGGATATAGTTGACCAAACTACCACAGGACGCGGGCCAGAGTTAGAGAGGCTACAGACGGACTAAAGTAAAACTAACAGCTGTTCGTACCAAACTGATGTCGGTTAAACATGATTTAAAGAGGTTTAAATTCGCACAATGGCGTCTCTTTAACCTTTGCCCGTTTCCATCGAAATGTTTTTGACTACGCAGGCTTCCGTAATCGTTTGATTTCTACTACATAAACTCCCGCCGGGGCGGTGTATTAATGAGGGTAAGACAAAAAACTCCAACGGGACAGATTTTATCAAAAATTAAATATGAAAGAGAGGCATTAATTTATTTTTTTAGTTGCAACTTTAGATTAATCAGATTTATTTTACAGGGCTTTCAGTCGAACAGTTGTAACTGTCTATGAATTAATAAGTATAAGCAATTTTAAAAATATATACTTTAAGGCTAGACTCCTTTACTTTCACTTTATTAAAGCTTAGGTTTATTATACAAAATAGCCAGTGGTCGTCAGGGATCTATTTTAACCACAAAGCTGAATGGATCCTTTGATTTCAAGCATCTTAGCCAAATCAGGTTTAAGCTCCAAGCCCATGAAGTTAAATTATTGACAAATACACCCTAATAATGCCATTTCCCCCCCTCTAACTTTAAGTGAGCCATTTAGTGCAGAGATTTATGGTTCAATTCTCTTTTGGAGGACAGGCCATAAGAAAATTACCCCAGGAAGTGAAGGAGAATCAACTTAGTGTTTTTTTTTTTTTTAAATCAGCACAACCAACCTAAAATCTTTCACATTATCCCAAAAAAGGACATCAAGAACCCACTTCAGCCATCAAGGACCAGACTGGAGTTGTGTGCAGACCACTGGCACTAGAAAACTGACGCAAGGTTCTTGAGAAGTCTGGTCTCAACAGCGAAGAATCATCTCGTAATCCGTGAGGGGGTTGGCGCTGCAATGAACAAGGACTGGAATAAAAAGGTCCTCCAAGAGCAACTTCTAAGTCCAGGAAGGTGATCACTCCACCCCACACACCTAAAGTAACACCAATACCACAACAGTAAAATTTAGGATCTGTGGCCGGAGAACCTCCCAGATCCAAACCCCAGTTCTCAAAGAGCAGCTAAACAAACGAACAAAGTGTAATCAAGTCCACACACCAAGAAGACACAAGTGGGCCATGCAGGATTTGGTCCAAAAGCTTTTATCCAGCACGTCTGACAGAATTTGAGAAGTTACATAGAAAAAAAGGTAATATTGATCAGACAATTCATTCAGTTTTCTGAGTCTTTATTAGAAAAGAACAGGACAGAAAATGAGGCTCAGATCATTGAACCATTCCTGACTCTGCAGGATAAAAAATAAAAAAAAAACTGTTTAATGAACTATACACAGAATTCAGTAGTAATTATATACAGATGTACATTAAAAGCCTGTCCTGCGTCGAGACAACGGGCATGCTCAGTCCTCTTCCTCCTCGTCTTCAGCAGGCAGAGGTCTGGACCTGCACACAACACAGAGAAAGTCAGATAAACTAGCATGTGATAAAAGAAAAATGGGTAATGTGATAATGGCACGTTCAGTAAATCAGACACCATGCAAAAAGAACAAAGTTCTTGAGTTTATGAGTTCATGATTCCGCCCACAAAGCAATTTACAGATAGTGGAAAACTGTAGCAGCTCGGCATCTTTAACAGATGTTGGCTGGCCTGGGTAACGTTGTGCAAAATGGCTGAAAATGTATCACAATATAAAAGTCTTTCACATCAGTCAATATTGATTTATTTATTTTTTTACCCAATTCAAATAAGGACCAGGGGAGAAAAATAGGCTGAATTTAAATTGTAACCCTAAATCTATTTAAAAGTATCCTTTATAAACATGTGTCAAACGCAATTTATCTGGCCCTAAAGACCCTAAAATGGTATTTTGTGTCATAAAGTAGAAGCATATATCCTTTTAAATTGTTTAAAGTGGCTAAAACTGCGCCTCCTGTAGTGAATGTTGTTTGTTTTTAACTGTGTAGTAACAGCATCCTGCCACTAGATGTCAGTTTTCCCACAACACATTAAAACCCAAAGTGATGCAGAATGATGAGTTTAAAGTAAACTTCTTTGTAGATAAACTGTTCAAATTGCGCCAAAGGTTGCTAATTTTATGTTACTGTAAAACTGTAACCTTTTCATGTGAACTGGAATTAAGTTGTGAAATCAAAAGTATCATCTATACAGGTGCAACCAACCCTTTTAATGACGAGTATGACACCCCTGCTTTAAAAAGGTCTACCACTAAACATGCTCAGCCCTGAGAGGCTGGACGGCTAAATCCTTTCCTCTGCCTACATGCCCCAGAATGCCATGCAGCTCAATGAAATTCTAGATAAATAAATGAGCAACATTGTTAGATAAATTACCAGAGATCGCTTGAAGAATACAGACTGTACTTTAATAGTACAGGTAATAAAATAAGGTTTAGTTCTATAGTCTTCATTGCCTCCATCACCGTCTGGTGGGTCAAGGACCAAAACAGGCTGGAAGACTGGAATCAGCTGCATGTTTCAGGACAGTGAGGCGTTTGTCTAATGCGCCGGTAAGCCAGATAACTTCACTTGTTGAGAAAACTTTCACTGGAAAGTAATTTAAGCAGATAATCCAAAGTCATGCGGCAAAAAGGTGCAGGTCAAGGCAGCAAAATACCTAAAAACAGGAGCGCTGTAATATAGAGGAGACAGTAGGGCTGGACGACATGGTCAAAACTTCAATACATTTCTTAACTTCGGTCGATACGATATAATTATTATTATTATTTATAAAACAAAATAAAAGCCTCAGAGAGACGGCCAAGAATGGCCCCAACAGACGCACGTACAAACCTGTGACGATTATTTTGCCACGTTTATAACACTCCTCCACCATAAAATTTTAGAAAATTGCATAAAATCCAGAACGTCAGTCAGCGACAAATGCTGTAATCAGATGTGATGTATATTTAAATATTGGAAATCTCATATTACTTTTATTGAATAAAGTTATATTACGATAGATATTGAATTATTGTTCACCTCACTTTTCAGACTCGAATTCACAGATTTCATGTGTCAGTGTGTTTTCATCACAAGAAGTGTTTTGTTACAATAAACTCCTAGAAGATATTCCTGTAGGAACCCTGATGTGTGTTTAGGAGTATCTGCCAACAACGAGCATAATTTTAACGTCAAACCAAATGAAAACCTCGTTAACAAAACACGATGTGATCAGAACCAACGTACTTCCTGCTGGCCTTCGACATCCCGCTGCCGCCGGCCTCCTCCTCGTCCGACTCTGTGGGTTTCTGGTTCTCCTTCTCGATCTTTCTGGGAGGCCCGCCAAAGAAGTCCCCGATGCCTTTCTGCCAGGTCGGGGTGGGGCGGGGACACACGGGGTTCCCACCGGCGTATTTCCCCTTTGCTGTGAAACACAAACCCCCCCCAAACGTCAGCGCCATCAGCTACAGGCGGCGGCGGGCACAGACGTGTCAGCGGGTCAACTCAGACTGACCTGGAGTGGAGGCGTGGCCGCTGGACGACGCGGACGCGTTGGCCGAACTGGAGCCCAGCGACTTTCGGGGTGCAGAAGCTGCAACAGCTGTAGAAGAAAAATGTTCGACAGGTTGATGAGAGAAAGAGAAATAACAGAAAGGAGGTATAGTCCTAGCAGAAAGGTTGGATCCATCCCCAAACTCTGTTCCCAGAAGCAACTTTTTCAATTTAACTTTGTGATTTGAGATGGAAAACATTTGTTGTTTAGTTGTAGGATAGAAAACTCAATATGTGGGAAACCAGAACAGAAAAACAATCCAGAGTTCTGCTCCTTCTTCACCTCAGATTGGAGTAAAAATCATTACTGCAGAGTTTTACCTGGGCAATCAGGCAAGAGGTCAACCTTTACCAGCTATGATAAGACAATTACATCCCTTGATTAGCAGATTTTATAAAAAAAGTCTATTCGCCATAAGGTTTTTAAACCATACTTGTCAATTTGCCATACATGTTCATAAGTCAACTCTGGTGGACCTTAACTATTTATTTTTATTCAACAAAATTAAAACATTTTAAAAAAACGACTGGATAACAATTCATACACTATAACATATGTGATTTTATCATGCTGACATTTCATAACTGAGGCTAATTTTACACTTTGTTAACATAACATAAATACAGTAAATTTTGTGATTATAATCATTATATAGAACTCACTTTATAAAATAAAATAAAAACTAAACAGAAATATACTCAAATAAAAAGCGTGAGCTTTTTTGGGCGGTAGTGCAGCATATTTATATTAAAATAAAAAAAGGCATTAATCAAATTGCACAATGTTAGCAAACTAGAGAGAAAATATGCAGTATATTTTGCACCGAATTGCCCAAACCGTTTAATTAGATAAAAATGTGTGTCTATAATATATCACTATGAACATATATCTTAGTACAAGCTCTAACAGATAGAATTGAGAAACTTCTGAACGGAGTTTGGTGGAACCTTCTATGGTCTGACGCGCTAAAATCTGGCGCCAGTTTGGCAGAAAGCTGAAAACGAACTTAGACACATATTTCGTCAGCTGACAACTTATCAAATGTCTTAATATGTAGGATTAAATGTATATTTGTTCATAAAGACGACTTTAACGTGTTTAAGCGTGTTGTTTAACTCGGGACGAAGCAAAAAGACCGGAACCAGCCTCCTGTTGGCGGGAGGCGTTAAAAGATGAACAACCATCCGACGATTTCAACTTATTAATATTCATACTAATCAAATATGATGGGTAATAAAGCACATCTAACTACACGGACTTAAGATGAACAAAATAATCTAATACGTTCGACTTTATGTTGATTTTTCCAGTCAGCTTGTCGGATTGCTCCCAGTTCACCAGATTCAATGCAAAAATCAGCGAATTTCAGTAAAACAGCAAGTTAAACACATACTGCCTCAGCAGTTAACTAAACAAAGTCACTGTACCTTTTCTGTAGGATGCAGGGACACTGTCGGCTTTAGTCCTCACCATTTTGGCGGCGAACCTGATCAGTAACTCGATGTTTCAGATGAATTTACACCAAGTGAAGGAGAACGCGAAGCGCTTCCCGCCTCCGTTTAAAACCATCTGCCGATGGGGCGGGAGATTTCTTCTTCTCTTCTGCTGCTGGGCCTGTTTCAGACGCAATGTCACAGTCTGCGCCCTAGTGGTGAAAAAATGTATAACAGCGTCTTCTTGTTATTTCCGGCAGACTAAACGCCGCCCGGCGCACTGCTGCCGTTCACTGGATGAAACGACGTACACCGCTCACATCAGATTGTTAAATTAAACCATGTACCAAAAATAAAGTTCATGGGAGCTTTGTACGCTTCTCGCTGGTCCATTGTTTTTTTGCCTAATTGTAAAGGCTAAAAGTCAGGGAAGAAAAAGTACACCACATAAAACAGATGCGAATCTTTATGAAAAGAAAATATTCTGTAAAAACCTTGGTTTGGTATTTACAAAATTAGGGAAATAACTTAGATATAGTAAAGACTTAGATATCTAATTTTAGGGGCATTTTAATTTTTCCTGTCAAAAACGTCCAAATAAATATTTTTTTAATTTGTCTTAAAATTAACAACTTGACATAAAAGATAGCAAATTCCTATTAGGTAATTAACAATGTAGCTATATAAACGGACACCATAATTTGCTGTGATAATATTTGTAACGAAACAAGAACCAACACTGAGTGAAGTTAGGGCAGCTGTGAACAAAAGTAAGACCTGACAGTCTTTTGAATACATGCACTACCAACATAAATGTACCATTTGAATTCAATTCAATTTTATTTATATAGCGTCAATTCATGAAACATGTCATCTCAAGGCACTTCCCAAAGTCAAATTCAATCATATTATACAGATTGGGTCAGATTATACAGATTGGTCAAAAAAATTCCTATATAAGGGATTGCTCTATGGTTGTGATAGAATATTCAATTAACTTTATAATCAACTTTATGTCTATAGGTGTGATGGATGGAACCCAAAATGCAGTTGTTGTCCTTGTATCAAACTTCCAGACCTCTCAGTTCAATTCCAGAATAAGAATAAACATGGAGAAGTAGGATTTAGTTTAGTTTGATCAATTTGGAAAACAGTAAAAAAAATGCTGAAACCTTAGGTTCCTTTAAAGCAATGTTAAAAAAAAAAATATTTGTTTAGAGTCCCCTTTCATTGGTCTATTTAAACTAGCTGAAACATAATTAAGTTCAGTCTGTACTCCAACTTTTCCTTCGTTCCTTTATTAATTCACTGAAATGTGTTTCCTATTTGTTTTGTTTTGTGTTGTTTTCATCTTGTAAAGCACCTTGAGTGGTCTTATGGCTGAAATGTGCAATCCAAATAAACTTTCTTCACCAATGAAGAAACGTTGAAGTTGCGTTTACAGTTAAATACCATGCCAGCAGCTTCCAATTGATTCTGAAAAGCGAATAGCTTCATGATAATTTAGCTGAAATGAAGAAAATCCAGGCCACGCACCCTGGAAAATCCTGAAGGGGTCATCGTCAGATGAACTAGTATACGTCTTGGCTGTTGTTTCCCTGACCAAGATGGCGGCCTCACCGATGTGTCACTACAGCTGAGGCAGCCGCCCGATGGATGGTTTGACCCTCCCGGTGTGCCGTAGTGGCGGTTAGCGGCTGCAGGAGAATCAGAGACCAAACGTCTTCATCGGTTTTCAGGGATCTTTTTACACTCCCGGGTTTGTAGAAACTTTTGATATAAATTCATTCAACATGCCCGACAGCTTTCCTGTTGTTCGGGACACTTTTAAGGCTGTCTGGAAACTTTAAACCTCCCGAAGCTCACTGAAGTTAGCTAGTTAGCGTTAGCCAGTTGTAGCTGGTTTTAGTTAGTTTTACGAGAATTTACCTTCCAGCTGTTAGTTTATTAGTTAAAAGCTACAGATTGTTTGTTTCCAGAGAGATTTGTTCAGTTTACATTTACATTCCACATGTTTCTGGCAGCCGATTTAAATTTATTTTGATATAAACAATAAAAAAAAGAGTGGAAACTATAATATGACTTAAGGTTAATTGTACAACACCATCCATGCACACGGTGATTTTAAAGTGCTTTACAAAATAATAACACTTTAAATAAAAATACAACCGAAAAGACAATAAATAGATTCAGTAATTGCTTTAGTTAAAGTTTTTATATCAGATGAATGTCAGTCAAATACTTCCTGTTCTCTCTTCAGTTTCATCTCCCCTGTTGATAATTTCACACATTCCTGGAGTTCAGGCCACAAAACTTTCCAGAATCGGTTGTGTCGATGCAGTTTTCTCATCCATTCCAACATTTCAGCTGTTCTGGCATTTCTCATCCCAAGACACGACAGTTTTTATTTGCCCCATTCTTCCGACTTTTAGGGGCCTAACAGAACTATTCTTATAAGACCAAAAAACATTTATTTGGTTTTACGTTTCTGGGGTTTGTTGCTTAAATATGAATGCTAAAAATCACTAGACTCAAGAAACAAATAAAAACCCTCCTTCCTTCTACATCCGAGAAAACCAATTACACTAAATTGCGCAAAAAAAAAAGTTTTCTATGCAAAAAGTATACCCTTAAATGCTTTACAATCTGATTAATCTCCATCTTGGTTTCTTCTGTGCTGTTTTTTTACCTAATCTTGTGACGTTCCCATTTCTTCTTCCAACGCTCACATCATTCTGACATTGAGGAGACTGAACCGTAGAGACGTCCAGGTCTGTCATTCTACCGCCAAATGCTCCTGAAGGTGTCTCGCAGTTCTGGGCCTCTGAATAGGCTAATATTTTCTGTTGAGGACTGGAGGTGGCGTCCAGTTGCATCCCTCTGAGACGCCCGTGGGATGTGGTCAGAGTGAAAAATGCTGGACTTTTCTGCATTAATGCTGCCGTTGCATGCACACTGGTGTCTTTCCTTCTGTCCTGTCTGGCAGTGTGGCAATTAGAATTGTTGTCTTAATGCCAAAAAGAGCCCAACAGATTTTACTTTCACAAGCGGAGCCTTACCGCTTTCACCATAGTGCTCTGCCTGATTTATACGTGCAAGAAGCTTTATTATAATTTATGCAGGGAATATTTCATGTTAAATGGACACTGAAACAAGGAGGTAGAACAGGAGAAAAAGTTACCGAGAAAGACGAGAGAACAATATAACATTCTCTGAGTCTGCTTCTATACCTGCAAAGAGAGATATAAAAAGAACAGCAGATCCAACAGATAAAGTATTACAGGTACAAACAACCAACGCATTGATACCATCACTGAAGAATATACAGTATTATTTAATACAACATGTATAAAGTGCCATGGAGGCACAGAGGGAATCGGAGATGAGAGTCCGTCTTGGCTTTATTCCCTTTGGTTCCTCTTTGTTCCTTAGTTTCATGATATTCGCCACTATAAGAGGAGAAATGTGCAGTTCTCATCCAGTCTTTCTCTGAAGAACTTTGTTTTTAAACAGTTCAGTGATTTTTTTTCTTACACAAACAAACATCATTGCTCTTCAGTGACTAACCTGCCAGTTTTATAATCACAATTTCTGAAATTGTTGCCTCTTTGCTTTAAATTACCCCATCCCAACTTTTCTGTGATTTGTTGCACCCTGAAATGTGTAGTTTTATTGCTTTATAGCTTCTCTGGCATACTAGGCTGTTTTTGCTGGACAAATTGGTCAAATGTAAGTTTTCAGTAATCTTGTCAGGAACAATGAGATGTTTTTGTTTTATTTTAGTTTAACTCATTGAAACCTCTGTTAAACCTGAAATCTGTAGCATTTAAAATCACATTTTTGTTTCTTTTGCTTCTTGAAAAATGGTCTAAATTCATCTCGGGGCTGTCGGGTGAATCAGACTTGCAGCTACTACGGATTTTTATTATTTAATGTTCAAATGACTTCCGAGCTCTTAATCCTGGACTCCCAGATTTTAGGGATTAGGGATGAAATGATTTTCAGAGTTCGTTGTTTTTCGTGATGTCCTTCACATGGAGGTGTGTTTGCTTTAACCTCCAGCTGCTGCCATGGAGGAGGTGACACGCCTGGTGTCGACGGGAGACTGTGTGAAGATCTGGGATGCGATTTCCATGGCGCCGCTGGAGCAGTTCAACCCCCACAGCAGCAGCCACCCTGTCGCTCAGGCCTGCTGGAGCTCCAACAGTATCCTGATGAAGGCTTGTTAAATATCTGGGTGTGAGGGTATAAAACGGATCAGCTAAAGCTTCCCTGAGGCACAAAAGTGTTCCTGGTTTAGTTTTATTAGTGCAGTTAAACCATATTGGTAAATAACATGATCAGGTTACTCTCTGGATTAAAGCTAAGATCTGTTAATACATGTGCTAAAAAATAGGAGCATGCCACAAGGTGTGATACAGGAAAGCTCACTGATCCGGACTGTCACAACAAGCAATTAATCAATTAATCGCACGCTAGATTTTAATCACATTTTTAGCTGGACTACACTGCCCTGTTTCTGACATAAACTTAACTTTTACATTGAATTAACTTACTAGGTTTATTGTTGCTAGCGCGTACTTTGGGCTAGTTTCAATATTAGTCAGGCAGTCTTGTAGACAGCTCAGGGGTCCGATCAGGTAGTGACACATTGAACCGTAATGTTCTGAATAGCAGAGCGGCTTTGTTGCTATTCAAAGTCCTACTTACACATTTTAACAGATTCTTGAGCGCATTGCAACACATAAAATCAGTCAGTAAGCACAACGATAATCATATATAAGACGCACCATCAATTTTTGAGAAAAGTTAAGGATTTTACGTGCGCCTTATAGTACGAAAAATACGGTAAACTTCATTATTTCCAAGACCGCTGTTGTTTTTGTGTGAATTGTTCAAACTTGACCCGTCCTGTCAGACCAGTACCTGGTGAGTGCCAGCAGCAGCGGAGACAAGCTGGTGGTTTCCAGTCTCAAGTCGACTCCCGTTCCGGTGGTGGAGCTGGCTGACGGGGTGAGTCCACACACGGAGCCGGTTCTCATCGTCGGGGGCCGCCTCTTTCTGCCGCCGGCGGGCGCGTTAATAATAATAATAATAATAATACATTGGATTTGTAATGCACTTTATAGTTATACAAGTCCCAATGTGAAAGGGAAACCTTTATGGTTGGAGCTGCATCTCTCTGACGTCTGCACTACAGAGTTTTAATGCTGCGCAATTTGTCATCCTGAAACTCTACGAATTCAACGAGGTGGAAATAAACACTCAGAAAACACCGTGGCAAAGTCTGGAGGTCCGGTCACTGAAGCAGCTCTGGTTCTATTGAGGTTTAATGTCTTTTACACTGCAAAAACTGACCTAAAAATAAGTAAAATGTTCTTAAAATTAGTCTATTTATCCTTGATTTGAGCAGGTAAATAATATTATTTGCCAATGGAATAAGTATTATGACCCCTAAAATAAGATAATTAGACATCCTGCACTTGAAATAAGATGATGAAGATTAATTGTTCCTATTTTAAGTGCAAACATCTTATTCCATTGGCAAATCATCTTATTTACCTGCTCAAACCAAGGACAAATACATTCATTTTAAAGAATATATTACTTATTTCTAGTTCTTTTTTGCAGTGTAGATTTGGATTACATAAAAAGGAATTACTGAATTTTGCATTTGTCCGGTGCCGTCTTGTTTTCCCGCCTCCCTCTGGGACTGGATGGGAGTTCACTGAATTTTCTTTATGTAAACAGGATTCAAATGCGAGTTTAAAACATTTTAGAGGCTCCTGGTCTTTTTTTTTTTTTTTTTTAAATTGGAGCTAAACTTAAAACCTGTTTGACATCAGAGTTAAAGAGAAACGGACCAAAACTCTGGTGTAATCATTCCAACTTTTTTTTTTTTTTTGTACTCACGCTCTTGTTCCACGATCCAGAAAAATCAGACCCGTGCGTGTCTGAGTTCTTCATCCCAGTTTCTGGTCAGTGGTGGTCTGGACCACTGCGTCCACATCTGGGACCTGAAGACCAAGAGGCTGCACCGCTCCCTCAAAGTAAGACCTCACAGAACCGCATCCCGACGTTCCAGCTGAGAGTTCGCGCTGCCCATAACTGGTTCTGTCTGTCAGGACCACAAAGAGGAAGTAACCTGCGTGTCCTTCAACGCCAACGACAGCTGCGTCGCCTCCGGCTCCACCAGCGGTGACCTGGTGCTCCACAGCATGACCACCAACATGTCCAGCAGAGCTTTAGGCCACGGCAGCAACCAGGTGAGACGGAGCCGGCAGCAGGTGGTTGTTGTTGGGGGAGAGATTTAGGGCCGGACCATAATTCAGTGACGGTATATATCGATCGATGGACATGGGGTGCGATGGGGGGAAAAAGAGTCAATAAAAAGTTCAATAGAGGAACAGTTTTCCTTCCTATCATGTAGGTTAATACAGGACTGTCTCAGAAAATTTGAATATTGTGATAAAGTTCTTTATTTTCTGTAATGCAATTAAAAAACATGAAATGTCATACATTCTGGAATCATTACATATCAACTATCGCAAGCCTTTTATTGTTTTAATATCGCTGATTATGGCGTACAGCTGAAGAAAACTAAAAAATCCATTTGGTAAAAAGTTGGTTGAATAAAGTTTTGAGTTTGAATTCAGTGTTCTTTATCTAAAAGTAGGTCATTAAGCGCATATTAAGCATATAAAACGGCCAGAGCTGCCCTTAAAATATATGTTTTTAATATTTTTGATTATTATTGACATCGATCAATATGATTTATATTATATCGATGTGCTTTTTTTCTGTATCGTCCAGCCCTAAGGTGGGTTATAGGGCTGAACAATTAATCGCATTTTCAATATAATCGCGATTTTAAAAAACGCAATTTCCAAATCGCAGAGTCTGCAATTTTTGGCTATGTAACAATTAGTGAATTAGACACGTCCATTAGGTGTCGGTAAAATGTTTAAAGTGGGTTTGCCTCCACATGGAAGGGAAGACAGTTGCAGCAGTGAGACAATCTAATTTTATTACTTGTTTTAGAGTTTATATAATCATACATAGCATTAAGTACAAGTCAATTAGTTTAATACATAGACTTGCTTGTTGGTTGTACTTTGCACTTTATCTTCTACAAGGATTGATCAATTAAAAGCTGTTCTCTTGAATAATATTCTGATTAATAGAAACATTAAAAGTTCTTGTTTTAAATAGTTCTTGTTTACAAACATCTTTATTTAGAGGCCATTTTTGTTGCTTGTGGTTAATGCATAGAAAAGTCAAAATTGCAATTTTGGTTGAAATATATTGTAGGCAGAACGCAATAATTTCTGCTCCGAGTTTAGATGCTGTGGGTCTTTAGGAACTAATCCGCACGGCAAGGAAACAAATTCATTTGTTGTTTGTATATGTTTAAAAAGACATGATAAATTAAACTGGGGAAAAAATTGCACTAAATCGCAATATTAAGAAAAAAAAATCGCAATTAGATTATTTTCCAAAATCGTTCAGCCCTAGTGGGTTATATCTTTAAAATTTGAAGTCCATGCACATTTTTCCTTTGGTTACCCACTTTATAGAAAGGATTGGGAGGAATATTTAGCGAATCAAACATCTACTTTGATTGAAATTAGAGCCGGACGACGTATTGAATCAGACGTCTGAGGTAACGATGCTGTGATGAAGCAGCGAATCGGGCACCTCGCAGCTTCCTGCCGCCTGAACGGCCTCTTGTTCTCCCTCTGCAGCCCATCCACGACCTCAGGCTGTCCACGGTGAAGCGCTCCCTCCTGGGAACCGTCTCCGACAGCGGGACTGTGGTGCTGTGGGACTCCAACACCCAGAGGGAGCTGCACGCGTTCGACAGCGCCCACAAGGCGCCCGGCTCGGGGCTGGCGTTCTCCCCGACCAGCGACCTGCTCTTCGTCAGCGTGGGGCTCGACAAGAAGATCACCTGCTACGACACGGCCAGCAAGAAGTGAGTTCCTGACTCGGCTCGCTGCGATGAAATACGTCAGCCGAGTTCTCTGGCCGTGGATCAGGATATTTATGTGTCGGTGTTGGCCTGCAGAATCCTCCAGGCGATCCGTGTGGAGAGTCCCCTGACCTCGGTGGACTTCACGCCGGACGGCACCGGTCTGGTGGTCGGGTCCACTCAGGGGAAGATCTACCAGTACGACCTGAGGAACTCGAGCGCGCCTACCAGGATCACAGTGGCCCACAAAACCTCAGTCACCTGCCTGCGCTTCCAGAGCAACACCAGCAGACATAAGGTAGCCACCAGTGGCAGACACTTTCTGTGTTATAAATGGCTACATGGGTCCAATTAGACCATCATCACCTTCAGTTTGAGTCTGTATTAAGAATTCCAAAAAAAAAGTAAAAACAAAACAACTGGACTTTTTTTCCGTAGTTGAAGATGTTTCGCTTCCTCTCCAGGAAGCTTTCTCAATTCAAAAAGTTTGGAGTAATGTGCAGTACCAAGCTTTATACTACTGCCCTAACAAAGGCCTTTTAATGGCTTAGATAACATGCAAATTCAACCGAAACAGGTCCACCCCTTAGTAATGGGAAGTCGTTAAAGTCATTAAGGCAGCAGATTGAACCGAAACTGGTCCACTCTTCTGTAACGAGGAGTCGTTAGGGTCGTTATTGGCCTGGCTTAAAGGAGCGATGTTTTGATCACCCATATGAGGGTGAGAATTGATGTGATGATTACCTCAATTCTCCTTGTTACAGAGGAGTGGACCTGTTTCTGTTGAATTTGCATGTTGTCTAAGCCATTACAAGGCTTTTGTTAGGCAGTAGTATAAAGCTTGTTACTGCACATTACTCCAGACTTTTTGAATTGAGAAAGCTTCCTGGAGAGGAAGCGAAACGTCTTCAACTACGGAAAACAAGTCCAGTTGCTTTGTTTTTTACTTTTTTTTGTTTAAGAATGGCCATGACCTGGATGACTGAGAATCTTCACCAGCATGTATTAAGAATTATTAATCTATATTTCAACAAAAACATTTACCGTATTTTTTGGACTATGTCATAGTTTGGCCGATCCTGCGACTTGTATATCAAATTTAGATGGTAATTCATCTTGACCAGCATGAACCAAGGAGTAAACATTACCGTCTATAGCCACATGGGGGCGCTCTAGGCTTGTGAAAACTTTCCTGCTCCTGTACCACTTAAAATAGGGTGACCAGACGTCCCCGATTTTGATGACCTGTCCCCGGAAATGTCCCTGATTTCATTTTAACATGATGGAGTAAGCATGTTTAGAGCAACGAGAGCTATTTAACCCGTCCTGCCGCCGTCCCAATGTAGTATAAGAGATAAGCTAACGCGCCTTCCCCGCCCCGTTACAGTTGCAGATCGTGCAAAACAAACCAACCCCCAGACTGATTCTCAACAAAATCAGAGACATGATTCTAATGATTCTCTCATCATCAGAGAAACCTGGTCCCCTTAACTTAAAAATTTATTAATTTAAACATTAACTTATAGACAACAAAGACTGACATGTCTGTATGTTGTTTCACTGTTTCAGTCTGCATTCACGCAGAGGAGCGTTGTGTCGTGAAGCTCGTAGGAAACAGAACCTGTTACTGGGCTGTCTGTGAAGCTAATAGCAGCTAGCGCTAGCTTACAGCTCTGTAGTCCGGGCAGGTTACAACTTCACTGATGGACGTGAGCTTTATGCTGCTCCGAAACATCCGTGTCGTACTGTTAGCTTAGCACGTAGCACCGTTATGCTCACGGTCTAATTTAGGCGTAATTTTGACAGCGTTCCGCCTAACGGGCCGTTACGCTGGAAGGCGCTGGATAAAACCTGCTGGTGGGAGTTACTAATTTATCCCATTCATCCTCCCAGGTATGTTTCAGGTTATTCAGCTGGTTGTGAATGCAGCTGTGTAATTTAGTAAATTAGCCTACCAAATTACATGTCAGTTTTTAGTCTTGGATTGTGTGAAATAAATTTCTTAATAAATGTGACTTATAGTCCGGTGCGACACATGTTTTTTTTTTTCCTCTTTATGACGCATTTTTTGACTGATGCGACTTAGGCTACGTTCACACTGCAGCCTGAAGTGACCCAATTCCAATTTTTTTGCCTATATTTGACCTGGATCTGATCTTTTCATGACAGTCTGAACAACACAGATCAGATTTTTTCAAAAGCGACCCAGGCCACTTGGATATGTGGTCCTGAATCCGATACGTGTCTGATCTTTTCAAATGCGACCTGTGTCTGTACGGCCGGGTCACATTTATCCGACCTGTACAAACGTCACTATTCTGCGTCCTGCTATGCAGAAGCGGGAAGAAAGACGACCCCCATAGCGGACTACAAAGAGGAGAGCAGTCAATGGAGAAAAAGCTCCAGTTAGAAAAGAAATTAAAAGTTCGCAAAATACGCGCCAGCATTATAATCCATGTTTACTTCTGCAAACACTGAGGACGCTTTGCTATGTGTGACGTCATCGCGTCTTCGACTGCGCATGCGGGACACTTAAGATGAACACTTTCAGTTCACACAGGAGATCACCTACAAGTCGCATATATTTGGAAATGTGAACGGACACGCAAAAAAATCAGATTTCACAAATAAAATCTGAATTGAGCATTAAGACCTGCAGTGTGAACGTAGCCTTATAGTCTGAAAAATACGGTATACGCAGGACTGCCTCGGATGACACTCGCTCCTCTCCTTTTTCTCTCCCACTTCAGTCCAGTAAAATGGGCTCTGCCAAGATTTCCAGTACAAAGAGATCCAGCTCCAAACTGTCCAGCAGCCATCCAGACCCCGCCCCCAGCACAGGCTCCGCCCCCAGCACAGGCTCCGCCCTCAACAGACAGGTCACCAGCACAGGTGGGTGGGGAATACCAGCTACGTACAGCTGTGGGCACTGTTCCAGGTCCAGCCGTCCTTCGTGTTTAAGGAGGTTCCCTGCAGCCGGGCTTCTGCAGCACCTGATGACCTGATGAGGAGGAGATGCGATCGTTTGAATCAGCATCTTAGAGCAGAGACGTCTCTAAAACATTTATTACCCTGAGAACAAGGGATGAGAACCACTGGCCTCTGCCGATCACATCTCCTCACGGCTGAACAGAAAGTTTCCAGGATGATTAACATCAAAAGCATAACAATTTTTTTTAACAATCGTGTTTTAAGCAAAAAGAGACATTGGTTTAATTTCCAGTGACATATTGGCCACCGATAATACCGAGTGTGCTTTGAAAACGAGCTTCCAGGAAAATAAACAGCAAATTCTGAAGAGAAATAACAAAATAACGATGGAGATCTGGAAATATTTCAGCTTTTACTGAACACTTCAAACATTTTCCATGCTAAAGCAAAGGGTCAAAATAAACCTTTGACTGGGAAAAAGTTTCAGTTTTTCTTCTCCTGTTGGAATAAAGTCTCATCGGTTTCTGCAAAACATTCAGTTTAAAGCTTTGAGGTTTTACTCGAGTCGGTTTTATAAGAATTTCATCCGCTGGTGTTCTGATAAAGTAACAAGAAAGGCTCAAAGATCCTGAGATGATCCTTCCATCACGAACCTCACACTTTCTGATTTTGTTTTCAATTAAATTAATTTTATGGCCACAACAAATATGGACTGTGAGACCTGAATTTCAGAAGAATTTTAAGAGAAAATGAAGCAAAATAAACAAAAATTGAAATGGATAATGAAACAGTAAAACTGATCCTCGTGTCTTAATCTTTGTTTTTATGTAAATATTGTGTCATTGACTGTCTAAAAATGATCAAATCATCATATTGGTCCAAATTCAGAACAAGTTCATCTCTTTTCCAATAAGGAGGAATTTACTATAAAAATAAAAAAGTTTGGTATTTAGAATATTAAATACAAACCTTTCCAACTTAACCATTTTCATCAACAGGGGGCGATCCTGAGAAATTAAGCTCTTTCCAAAACATTTTTTGGGAAAGTTTTAGATCTTTAATGAGTTTCTTCAGATGTTTAAGCCACAATAAACCTCTATATGTGAGTCTGTTAGCGATTTTTCTCGTCCAAACTCATGTTATATCACCTTTCCTGAGTAAAAATGCTCAGACAGTGACTGAAGCGCTCTGTCCAGCAGGGGGCGCTGGTGTGGAGGGCTTGTGTCGTGAGGCTGAAGGCCACCAGGGGGCGGAGCGGCATCCTTCGCTGGAGAAGTTCGGAATCGTTGGAAGAAACAGCCTGGACATCTTCTCGCCGGCTCGCGAAGGTCTAAAAATCCGATTATTATTATTATTATTATTGTTATTATTGTTATTATTATTTAGAGTGATAATCATACAATTTGAAATAAGCACACAACTTTATAAAACTGGCCACCAGAGGGCATCTTCACAGGGTTATAAGACCTAAACCTTTTTTCCTGGTTTTTGAGGTTTGGTTAGGGAATTACCGTATTTTCTGGACTATAAGGTGCACTTAAAATCCAAGTTTTCTCAAACATTTATAGTGCGCCTTATATATGATTACCGTTGTGCTTACTGACTGATTTTATGTGGTACAATGGGTTAAAAAATCTGTTAAAATCTGTAAGTACGACTTTGGTTAGCAACAAAGCCGCTCCGCTCAATGGATATTCAGAGCATTACGGTACACTGTGTCACTACTTGATAGGACCCCTGAACTGTCTACAAGACTGCCTGACTGTAATGTCTAAACTAGAAGTGCATTCATGTAAAGGCAGCGCTAGCAACAATAAACCTAGTAAGTTAATTCAATCTAAAAGTTACGTTTATTTTGGCCTTATGTTACAAACAGTGTAGTCCAGCTACTCTGTCCTCCCAACAGAGACGGATAGAGAGCTGTGGACGTGAAGGAGTGATATTACACACTGGGGAAGAATATTAATGCGCCTTATAATCCGGTGCGCTTTATGGTCCGAAAAATACGATATTAATAAACCTTGAATGTCTGGATCAGTGTCACTGGGAGCTTGTTGGAAATCGTGTAGAAGTGAAGTTTTTCCTGCTCTGCTGTCATTTCCACTGGGAAGCTCTCGAGATTGTATTCCAGTGTCCTGATCTGGTGGAGTTGCTCCTTAGTGTCTTAGCTGTTGTTCTGGGGTCTTTAGAGACGTCTGACTAGTTTTCTTTCCTGGGTCTTTGGTACCGTTAGGTTCCTTCCTCTTCCAGGCTGGTCCTGGCCTATGTAGTTCTCCTGTAACATTCTTGATGTTATGTTTCGCTTTGGTCCCCCTCGCCTGGAGACTCTGGGATAACTTGTGTTTATCCGTCTCCTGCTCCGGGAGAATCTAACCTTTACTAAACTTTTTGTCTTTGGTGTAAATTGGACTTGATTTTTACAAACTTTGAGTGTAACAAAGTTAAAGTCCATCATTACACAACAACAGTTTTGCTAATGCTCAACAATGAGGTCCGTTCTTAAAGGGGGTAATAAATTTGAGCCTGTTAGTTATGGTGTTTTATGGAATATTATTTTTCCAAGTAAACTAATCTATAAACCGAAGATCTTTGAAAAAGCTACCTTTTAAAAGTTTTTTTTCTATATTTATCTTGGGACACTTTTAAAACATTTTCATTGGCTGGTTGATCGTTTTTTTATCCTCCGCCTATATTAGCTGGCAGCTCCAGGCAGACGCGTTCATGTTTTAGCGTTTCTCCATCAGTCTGTCCCACAGACGTCGACCCGGTCCAACATCCGGGACTCTTCTCACCTGTCCGTCCCCTCTGTCCTGTTGTTGCTGTAGGTCCAGACTCTGGGACCCGGGGGACGAGTGGAGACGCCTCCTATGGAAGATCACATGGTACCACAGGAAGTCTCCTCTCCGCCTCACAGACGCCGCCGTAAATCGTCTGGTTTTGGATTAACGCCGAGTCTTGTGTTTCCATAGTCACCGGTTTGGAGGCGTTGTCCAGAGAGGGGGACGTTCAGCAGCTGGTGGGACGTGCCAGTCTGGACATCTTCTCTCCTGTCAAAGAAGGTCAGAGTTTCTCCACATTTTTTTTTTTTACTGCACCTTGTTCTGGTGCCCGTCGGCAGCAGATAAAGCTACATGGAGATGGACTGTGGCTGTGTGTCAGACTCTGTCTCAGGTGGCGCATCGCAGCGTAAGACGCCTCTGGGAACGCAGCTGGGGGCGTCTGCAGGGCGAGGCTACAGCTCGCTGTCCGTCTTCCAGTCCCCGCTGCCCATCAACGAGGAGGAGCCAATCACTGCCGCTGCTGCCGAGCCATGTGACAGGAAGGTGATGACCTCAGTCAGAGGGGGAAGGGGGTTGTCACTACATGATCCGTAACGGTAGCACAATCCGTTCTATCAGCTCAAAAAATAATGTAATTACAGTACTGAAAGTACTCATTTCTATACTTAAATCATTAAAGAATGCTAAACTATGTCGTGTAGAAAATATTTAAGATTTTTCTGGAAGAAATTGATGCGTTTTACATTCTCTATATTATATATATTGCTTGACGTCATCATCAGATATGCTCAGAAGTCCGGGAATATATTATTGCGTAACGTTTTGTCTGAATGCACTCTAGTTTTATTATTTGTTCAAACAGGACTGGGAAAAAATATTTTCATCCTTAATTATTAGGGGAATTTTGTCATACAAATAATCTTATACTAAAAATTTGTTTTATTAGAAAGTTAAAACTATCGATTAAGAGTTTAGCGCCCTCTGGTGGACACATCATAAACAAGAGAAGACCTCGCATTGTTTATTTTTTGCAAAAACCGAACGGGAAATAGAACAAAGAACACATAACAAAGCCAAGGCATACGTTATTAAAATGCATTTATTAAGTACAAAACACACAAATACATATGCAAATCAAACAAATGATAACAAAAACCCTGAAGAATTTTTTAAATAAAATACGTTTCTATACTACTAAACGTGTTTATAGCAGGGTTTTTAATGTACTTTAAGAAATGGTGTACATATTTTTATTTCCCTAACCACAACTGGGAAACATTTTTGCTATTAAAAAAATATATATTTGTACGTATTTCTGTATTTATTTGTAGAAAATGCAATGTTTATGCAAATACAAAGATATACAAAAAGAAACCCCCGGCCCGAAAGAAGACAAAAGAGTAAAAAGGTAAGAAAAACTAAATATTGCCTACCGGAAATTATTCTGTTCGCGCGTGCACAAATCAGCTGATGGAACGGATCGTGTAGTGACACGGCTCGTCGTGCTGCCGTCTGGTGAAACGTAAGAAGAAAGTTATGAAATCTGATGAGCTCTGTTGTTTCAGTCTGATAAGGACAGCAGCGCCGGCCTGGAGGAGGAGCCTCAGACTCCGCCCACCACATCCCAACAGACCAATCAGAGCCGGGCAGCCCCGCCTTTCTACACTCCAGAGGCCAGCCTCCGCCGAGCCAACGGGATTCAGACTCAGCTCAGTTACGACTCACCTGTCTACGGGGCTCCGCCCACCGCGGCAGCAGGTACAGGTTGGTTTCTACGGTGACATCATCAGTGCGCGTGTCTGTTTCTGGAAAATCTGACGTCCTGGCTGTCGTGCGAAGCTTCAGGTTCAGCTGCGATGGCAGCGGTGTCGTCCTCGCTGTCCCAGAACATCGCAGACGTGGTTGGACAAGACGGAGCGGCTCCGCTTACCTCCCTGCAGATCCACTTCATCCAGAACATGATACACGAGACGCTGGAGGAGTTCAGGTCCGGCGCCAAACTCAGAGTTCTCACCTTAACAAGCCTTTCCCTGTGAGAAACGCTGAATCTGAAGCTTATTGTTTTAACTTCTCGTCGTTAGGACCGCCTGTCACCAGGACATCCTCAACCTGCAGGTGGAAATGATCCGGCAGTTTTACATCCAGCTGGTAACTGCTTTATCTTTTTATTCTGAGGATTTCTTGTGTTTCAGCGTCGATTAAAACTTTTCGGCTTCCTTTGGTTCTGTCCAGACTGACGGCGAGTTGTTTCTGTTTCGGACTTTTCTTTAGAGCTTCTGTCTCAGTCGCCCCTTCGAGGTGGCAGAGAGCCACCAGGGGGCGATATGAACCCACTCAGTCTGCTGATGTGGCTCAGTATGATGGCCTTTCTGCCGCTCAGTGGGACTATCATAAAAATATACCATAAAAAATAAGCGAGTGGGGAATCCTCTGACAGTTGATTCCAGAAACCATCAGGTTTAAACATCTTAAAATCAGTTTATCAGGCTGAAAGCTGCAGTTTTATGTATCAGAAATAGGGCTGAACGATTTTGGAAAATAATTTTATTGTGATTTTTTTTTACCTTTAATATTGCGATTTAATGCGATAATATTTTTTTCAGTTTAATTTATTATGTCTTTTTAAACATATACAAACAACAAATTAATCTGTTTCGTTGCTGTGCAGATTAGGGGCTAAAAGAGCCGTTGCGTCTCAACCTGGAGCAGAAATGATTGCGTTCTGCCACAATATATTTCAACCAAAAATGCGATTTGATTCGGACTTTTCTCTGTACAAGCAACAAAAATGGCTTTTTTTCAGATTCATGAAAGTTTCTGGTAAAACAGTTTGATTATATAAACTCTAAAACAAATAAAAGTAGATTATCTCACTGCTGCAACTGTCTTCCCTTCCATGTGGAGCAAACCCACTTTAAACATTTTACTGACACTTAAAGGTCTGATTCACTAATTGTTACATAGCCAAAAATTGCTGACCTCTGCGATTTGGATATTGCAGTTTTTTAAATTGCGATTATATTGGAAATGCGATTAAGTGTGCAGCCCTAATTGGAAATACAAAATCATCCCAATATCATTGTGGGCAACGTTCAAGTTGCAAAGGACAGTTTGGAGAGAAATAATTGTTGGCTTATACTGTATCTTCCAAGTGTTATGAACTTTCATTTAACATCCTAATGTAATATTTAGCCTGTTGGACCGAGTCTCACACCGGACACTAATTACATCACCCAAAATATTAAAGCTCACTAAGTGATAAAAGAGAGGAAAGAAGAAAATGCGTAGATATCTCACCTGGTATCGTGCAGTTGCCTTAATACCAGAGTTTATGTGGGTGAGGTCGTTCATTTTTTACCAGTAGCTCAGGATTATTGATCGATTAGTTTGACATCAGCTTTTATTGATGATGAAGTTTGAGCTTGTTGTATTTTTTCTTCGACATTTACTTTATTTATTCTGTTTGTCTGCAGATTTTTGGGTGCCTTTGCTTTTGGCTCCACAGACTTTACCATCATCTGCTCTCTTTAATTATCAGTTCCATGGAGCCGCCGGTCTGCGGATCAGTTGCTCCTCAATTTAACCTTTTTGTGATTTAGTTTATTAATTTGGTCTCATAAGGGGGTTCTGGAGCAGCTTTTCCTGATGCGTGTTTAAAGTATGCTTTAGCGTGAGAAACCAACGTGTGGCCTGTCGTTTTTCCAGACAGAGATCCACGGCCTGATCGAGAAATACTCCGTCAACGAGTCTCTGGTGGAGGAGATCGAGAAGCTGCGAGAGGAAAACCGCCGGCTCAGAGCCAACTACTGACCTGCTGCCACGCGTGTCGGCTGCGCCCCGAGTTGAGTCTGACAGGTTCCAGTGCCTTTATCCCAAACTGGTTGTTCTGTCGCTGCATCGCTGCCTCAGAGCTCCTTCTGCGTCAGATTTAGCCGAAACGTCTGCATGAAGAGGGAAAACGGCTTAAACCAGCAGTTTAATTCAACGTCTTCTATTATTGTAATTTAATGTTTTGTTTGTCAGTGCCCGAGATTTTGAGCGGTTTATCTGTGTGCGTTTGTGTTTTTATCTGGAAACATTTTGTGTGAAGAATAAAGAGAGTTGTTAAAAAAAAAAAAAAAAGAGCAGTTGATTTTTTTATTAGAAAATTAAAGAAAATGTATTTTTATTCTAATTTCTGACAGTTTATTCGATTTGGTCTAAACCTTCTTTGTATGAACGCCTCTGGTTCTGTTCTTAGCCAGTGAACAAATGGATCTTTCAGTAGAAACAGTTGGAGGGTTTTAAAATAACAGCGATGAGAGGAACATTTTAAGTGATGGAAAAAATATACCAAATGCAATATAAAAAAATACATTTTCTTCAAAGTCAGAAGTTCTCATGCGCTAAAATGACCTTTAAACATTAGAGAAAGCCCAGGCATCGGTTCGTGGTGACAAAACGAAGTCAAAGCTGCTGATTTCAGTCTGTAGACACATCACATCCTCAAAGACTAAGCCGGAAGATCAGCCTGGACTTCCACGAGTCCCGTTCATCCTTTGGTACCGTTCCCAAATACCAGGAGAAGCCGTGACCGCCTGGAATGTCCAGACCTCATCCTGTCCAGGAACAAGGTTCTGTGTCACCAAAATAAAAGCAAACCGTTTTCTGAAGATGCTGGTTCAGATAGTTTTGGTGTCCCCAGCGAAAAGAGTCCTGAACCAACAAGACCAATCAGCAACCTGAGCATCTCTGGTTCTTAGATGTTTGTTCAGTTTTTTGGGGAATTAACCCGTTAGCCTTCGACTCCCTTAGATATTTGGGTCAGTATTGGAAGGATTACATTTTGAGCTAAAGGATTATTTGGATTGCCCTGTGATAGACTGGTGACATGTCCAGGGTGGACCCCGCCTCTCACCCACTGACAGCTGGAGATAGGCACCAGCATCCCTCATTACCCCACAAGGGATAGACGTGTTAGAAAATGGATGGATGGATTATTTGGATGTGAGGCGTTTAGATCCAGCCCTGGGAAAATTAACATCTTTATAACCTCAATAGGTTTTTACATCCCCGCTATATTCCCATGTCTTGTAAATAGACTGCTGTTTTTTATGCACAAATATACAAGCACATGTTGACACTTAAAACAAAAACAAAAAATCACCCAACTCATTTGCGGCATCCTTTTTTGACCTTTGTGTAAATCTGCATGCTTCCATTTGCCTTTCGCATTGCTGCTGGTTTCACATTATGATCGGCGTAATTTTTGGCCTTCTTTGACATTCAAGTTTTTCTGAATGTTGGCTTTTTATTTAAAAATAAACTTTATTTGGAACAACAATAGAAAACAGGAACAATAATGAACAATACATAAACAAAACTGAAATAACTAAGGGCTATAAACAAATGACAAATTATAAAGTCTAAACTAAATTGCTCTATGAGGATTTTAGCTTTTTGAAAGCAGATATAATTTGAATGGCTTTAGTATTTAAATTTGATTATAGGGCATCTATAGATATCCATCGAACATCATACAATCTGGGAATAACGGGGTTTTTTTGCAGATATTTGGAGTGAATATGATACAAACTGTAATAAAAAGTTAAAATAATAGCTCTGTATTGCTCAAGCTAATTTTTTACATTCCAAACAAAACACCCTTGTTTGTTATAGTGATTTCCAGATGTCTTTGAAGGAAAAAGTTTGTCATATCCCAAAAAAAGAGGAAAAACATTTTCATGATTTTTGCAGAAAAAAAAAGTCCCATTCATGTTAATATACTTTAATTTGAAATGTAGCAATTTTTAATACTTTATTATTTATCAGCCATTCTTTTGGAAGCAGCCATGTTTATTTCCAGCTTGTTTGAGTCTTTGGAGGAATGACCTCCTGACCTCCATGACTCTTTGGTCAAATTCGAACGCATGAAAAATGTAGACCTGCGTGAGTCTTTGGTCTTTAGAGGTTTGACTTGTGCGATTTGAACCATATTTTTGGGGAGTTTTCTAGACGTTTAGTGTCAGATTTGGCAGGATTTACACTCCGACCTGCGCAACTCTTTGATTCTAAGTCGTTCGGGCCAGCTTTCGGGAGGATAACCATCTTGACCCGAGCGACTCTTTTATCGTCAGCCCTTCCAGTCAGTTTCCAGCGGGTTGACATCTCGGTCTTCGCGACTCTTTGATTCTAAGTCGTTAGAGCCAGCTTTCGGGGGGATACCCATCTTGACTTGAGCGACTCTTTGTCTGTTTATTTTCTCGGAGCTGCAGACTCAGCTCGTTTTTCCAGGTTCGGATTCAGCAGCTAAAAGTTGGAGCTTTTAAGTCAGTCTATCTGAGGGGTTCACCCCAAAGTTTACTTTCCAGACAAAACAGGAACAAACGAACTTAAAGGCCGAACCGGAACAATTTCCGGATCTAACCGGGTTAAAGTTAAAATTCGCCGTCGGTTCACACAGGACAGCAGCAGACAGAGGTCACCTGGACAGGTGAGCAGCAGCTGGTTTTAACTGGTGGACAGAGAGGTGCTGGTCGTTAAGTCTTTAACTAGCCTGAGTCCAACCGAACCAGCTGGTTAAAGACAGGTGTCAGCTGAGAGCTTCCTGCTTAAAACTGGTGTTTTACCTTCAGTTTGTTCTGAATGTTGGTAAAAACAACGTTTACATGTTCTCTGTCTGAGCGAACAGAACTCGGTCCCTTATGGTGGCGGGTTTCTGCTCAGATTGGACCTTGCACCTTGGACCTGACTGCCTTCTAGGAAATCTCTGCAGCAATAAAAAGTTGTTTTGCTCCACAGTTCCTCCCTTTCTGCTGTTCCGACGTGTCCATGCTGTTACCTTGGTCAAATCAAAACCCACATGTTCAGTATTGCCTTTTCATTATGATTTTCATTTATGATGTGTAGTTTGTGTTTCTTTTAATTATGACGGTGTTGCTTTTACCACTTATTGTTTTAATCTGTACACAGTGTCCTTGAGTGTTTTTAAAGGCGCTTGAAATAAAATGTATTATTTTTTTCGTCTGCTACGTTAAATGATGTTGGGCTAATCTGTTGTTGATCTGCTGTCACTGAGCCTCATGTTTTGTTTTTGCTGATCAGATGATGGCGAATCCTCTGAGGGCGGAGGTGGTTCGGCTCTACAAGAACGTGAGTCTCATCAGTGTATAGATTTATCTAGGGCTGGACGATAATTCAATAACGCTATATATCGATCGACAGACGTATATCGATGTCAGAAAAAGGTCAATAAAAAGTTCAAAAGAACAAAAGTATTCCTTCCTTTTGCATTTAGGACATGTAGGTTAATATTACAATCATTACATCCTCCCAACCAATCACAACACAGACCCAGGAACCAAGCCCCGCCCCCTTCAATGAGTTCAGAGAGCACACGTTCTTTTTTTAAAAGCTTGCAGTTTTGGTAAAAAGTTGGTTGAATAAAGCGTTGAGTTTGAATTCAGTGTTTGTATCTAAAAACTCTGTATCTAAAAACAGCGTAAAATTGGCCAGGGCTGCACTAAAATTTTTTTGAATTTGTTGATAATTATCGATACCGATCCAATATGATTTCTATTTTATCAATAATGTTTTTTCTATATCGTCCAGCCCTAGATATATCAGCAAAATCACAAAGGTGGACAACCAGAACGTCTGAAAGAAGGCCCAGCTGATGAGTTTACAGTCAAAGTTGTCACTTCCTTAGTTTTCTGTGACGTTAATCTGGTTTATTAACACAAACCTCAGACTGAAGCTAGAAATAATCATTTAGGGGAGGATTTCAGAGCGTAAAGGCACAACCAAAAAGCTGTGCATTTTAAATCTGATCTACCAATCACTGTACAGGTCCTGCTCTTCTTCCTCCTCCACAGCTCCTCTACCTCGGCCGGGAGTACCCCAAGGGTGCCGACTACTTCAGGGACCGGCTGAGAGCGGCGTTCACCAAGAACAAGTCAGTCCAGGACCCGGAGCAGATCAAGGCCATGATCGCCCGTGGGGAGTACGTGGCCCGGGAGCTGGAGGCGCTCTACTACCTGAGGAAGTACAGAGCGCTGAAGAAGCGTTACTACGAGGAGTGAAAAAAAAAATGCTCTGCAGACTCACAAACGAGAGAAACATTCGATTCGGTGTAAAAACAACGCAGCAAACCGGCAGCAGCTTCAACGGTTCCAGCAAAGTTTAATCAGAGAAACATGGAGGGAATAAAAACAACAACTAAAAACTAACAGGTTGATCAGTTTTTCATAAAAAACAAACATCAGGGAGTTTCCTGTGACAGCGTGGGGGGTGCCAGATAGTCTCCGTCAGCCAGGTTGGCCCTGCAGATCGGACAGGTGACGTTGTCCTGTCGGGAAGGAGGGGGAGGCAGGTTAGAAACGGGGCTGAGATGTTTCTCACTGACAAGATATCTCACTCTGTCAGAAAACACTTTATAGGCACGCTTCGTACACGAGGCCCCAGAAGGAAGGATGCGGCGCTTTAAGCAGTGATGCATCCTGTTAATATGATCCAGAGAGTGAAAACCTTAGGCTACTGCCACCTGTTGTCTTCTCCTTTTGACCCATAAACCAAATATATATAAAAAAAGTCTTTTCATTCAAACTCCTGGATTTTCAGTTATCTTTAAAGAGCTTCTAATGACGATGAATCCTAATTTCCAACAGTTTCCACGTTTCCCGGCATTTTAATGCAACACATCCTGCCCAGTTCTAACCTGACCCTAGCCAGATGTATTTCGCTCCACCTAGCTTCACTCACATCCATCTGGGACATCTCCCATAGAGAGTGATTTCTCCAACCAATTTTATTGTCTAGCCAATCAGGACGCAGGGCTGGAGTTTAATAGATGTGACGTAGTGGAGAAGCCGCTGTGACGTGAGACTGTTTTGATTCAGATAGCAATGGCGGCTCGCATCGAGGAAGCAAGCGTTTAACATTGATGCTGCTATTTCTTCCGTGTTGTCCAATCTACCTAATATTGTTTCATTAAAAGAACATCAGAGAACGCCTCTGAAGGCTTTTGTTGGTGGAAACCATGTTTTCGCCCTTCTCCCGACCGGATTTGGCAAGTTTTGTTTTCTGGGGCGCGTCCGCAGCGGAGCGGTTAGCGCGAACAATGTTAGGAGGCCTTTAGTCCTCGACGCAGTCGGCCCGGATCGACTCCGACCCGCGGCGCTTTGCCGCCTGTCTTTTCCCCTCTTCCTGTCAGCTCACTGTCAATAAAAGGCATGCCACTAGAGCCGCAAACACATAAAAAAAAAAAAGTTTTGTTTTTTCCTGCGTCGCTCTCATCAGCGTCACGGGTTAGCTTCGGTGTGAGTGGATGAAATAGCACGTCGATAAAGATGACAGAGAAGTGGCTTATCCAATCATATGCAAGGATTTTTGAAGGCCCAGCCTTCAAAAAAGGCAATTCCTATGGAGAGGTCCCAGATGGATGTGAGTGAAGCTAGACGGAGCGACAAATCTGGCTTGAGTCAGGTTAGCCCAGTTCCACTGGAAACCCAGATTTTCTGTTGTAAGGATACTAACGGATTCATTTGTTGGTGAGTTTAACAGAACAAAGTTTGGCCGATTTTCTCTGCGCTCGTCGTACCTTTAACCACCTGTCGATGCACTGGATGTGGTAGTCATGGAAACAGGGCAGTATCCTCAGCTTCTCCCCATCAGCGTAGTCGCAGAAACATATCTGGCACCTGTGGATCAGCCAGACAGAGACGGCGTTAGCTTTCTCTCCAGGGACGCTGCGTGTCGGACCGGGCCGGACCGGGCCGGGCCGGGAGCTGGACTCACTGGCTGTTCCCGGCGCCGGTTGCGGAGCGGAAGGTTTTGGTCGGAAAGCTCTGGATTTCCCTGCGAGTCAGTTTCTTCGACACAACGGCACCTTGTTGCTCTTCGAACTCCAGGAGAGCCTGAGAGGAACCAGGAGAAGAAGACTGTGAGCAAACAGACGACGCCGCGGTTCTGAGAGGTTTGAGGCGTTCGCCGCTGGCGGAACGGAAGAAGCTGCAGCTTCCTCCGCATCTAAGCTTTTAGAAGAACCCAATTCTGATCACGTCTCACTTCGTAGTCGTTTCCCTGAAGATCCTCAGCAAAGTCCGGCAATATGTTCCTCCGTCTGACCCGCCCACGCCGCCTGCGCTGGCCAATCAGATCTGTGGACACACACACCAGCTGCGTTAGTGAAAGAAGAAGAAATCTGACGAGTTTATAACAACGTCTCAGTGGTTTGTAATCTGATTACAGTCACTGCCAACCCGACTGCACGTCTTAAAAAGGTTCTAGAGTCCTGATCCGGTTCAACATCTCTTTTCTTATACTGATCCAAACTCGAGACTAACAGCTTTTCTTTGGACCTATCCTGCGTTTGACTGAGCTCGCCGAAACAGTTCCAGCAAATAAAGCGGGCCGGGTCAGAACTTTTGGACAGTGATGCGTATTTATTAGGAGGAAGTAAGTAAAAAAAAAAAGAAAAAAAAGGGGCTTTCTGATCGTACCGTCTTCGAGTCCAACCAGAGGAGAGACGGCGGCCAGGACCTGAGACATCCAGCTGGGCTGCATGTAGGAGTAATACTGCACAGAGAAGAGCGCACAGTCAGTACAGCAGAACCAGAACCGGAACCAGAACCGGGCTCTGGATGAACCAGAGAGCAGCAGCTGAGTGATGGAGACCCGGCTGAAGCGACATCAACAGTTCTGACATCAGTAAACATAAATCGCATCACGTTCACTTTCACTATTTGCCTCTTAACTTTCACCCAGATTTGTTCTGCTAAAAAACAAAAGTTAACGGCAGTAAAGACAAAAAAAAAAAAACTAATGTTCACCCGTTCTTTTGCTGCAGCATCAAAAAATATTAAATATTCTTGAGAAAATCTATTTTTTTTCTAATTTTGATTTTCAATAATTTTACCATTCAGTACGTTCCTTTACATTTTTATATTCTAAACAAAAACAAACACTTTTATGTTCTTTGCTTTTTTCCTTCTCATTAGTAAACTCTAAATTGATGCATTTTATATAAATTGTTCAGCCTATTGTATACCTTTTTCATTATTTTAATAAAAGTTTTGATCCATAATTGTCCTAGTTCCTAATTATTCAGCAATCTACATTTTATTTGTCAGTCCTACTTTACATAATTTTTTATTTTTGGTTTACTTATTTTAATTCTTGAGTTCCTACTCATATTTTATCTTAAAACATGTTTTAAATAAACAAGCAAAACTGAGCCAAAATTAAATAACTTATTGTTTCAAACTTATATCAGGTTTAATTGATCTCTCAGGTCCAGATTAACTCAGTCCGGCCGGTGGACACGAGTCCCTGAACGGTTGGAGGCGCGTTGCGCTGTGCGGAGGTGAGAGCGCTCGACTGAAACCTGTTTTAGTGGACAGGAGCAGAAAAGTGACAAATAAATTACATTTTCAGTTCTTCTGACTGCCCACATTTATCTAGATTTTAAAGATTTATCGGAGCGAAGGACCAGATATCAGCGATTCATTCCCGGCTCAATCCGGCGACGTCCCGCTGTTGGACAAGGCCGTGTGAAAAGCGCTACATCCACGGTTTTATTTTCAGAAACCATTCTCCTCACCGCATGTTGGCTCTGCCGATGATGATGATGATGAAGATGATGGCTGTGATGGTGATGCCTGCTGAGCGACTCCTCTTGGTCAAACTGAGCCTGAAATACACAAACAAAAACAGGAAGTGGGTTCAGCCTGTGCAGGCGGGCCGTTGGCGTCTGCAGCAGGAAGGAGCTCCGACCTGCAGGGACCGGGCCAGCGCCTCGTCTTCCTCCACCTGCAACGAGCGGACCGTGGCATCTTCCTCGTCGCTGATGACGATCTGCTCCACGTCTGCAGCGGAGACGGCCAATCAGAACCAGCCGACCAAACGAAGGCTTCAGGTGTGGTTTAGTGTGTCCTGACCTTGTGAGGCGCCTCCTTGTTCTTCGTTCAGCCATCGCCTCTCCTCGTCAGTCAGGAAGGACAGAGAGCCAGAGGAGGATGACGATGACGAAGACGACGCTGCAGAGACAGACGCCGAAGCTGCCGTGTGAATCTGTTTTGACCCGACGAGTGAGTCCGGTGTGAGGTAGGAGGTAGAGGAGGAGGAAGACGAGGGGGAGGAAGATGACGGGGACGGAGCCTGCAGCCAGGTGCCCAGAGGGAAGGTCCTGAGAGACGACGCCGGAACAAAGTCGACGCGCTGATCGACCAGCCGCCGGCGTTTGGATTTATGCGGAAAACCTCCGTCCCCTCCGTTGGATTTCTCTGGTCCCGAAGGGCCGCCGACTGCCACCTGAGGCCCAGAACCAGAGAGTGAGCCACGCAGAGAGCGAGCCGGGCGCAGTAAGAACGGGTCTAAAGCAACGTGCAGGCTCACCGGGCCGCGGTGATCCTTTGGCTTACGCCGAAGTCTCCTCCGTTTGCCGAGCTGTGGGCTGAAAGGAGAGCAAACTCAAAATGCAAGATTTACTGCTGGATTAACAATAAACTTCTAAACCAAAAGACTTCTCAGGTGCACAGGCAAGGACAGAGAGAAACATCTATATCACCCAAAAAATTAGAAAATAAGAGATCATACACCTGACAGGAGAATATCTGCAGGTTTCCTAGTTCATTCTCTCCTTTTAAAAAGGGGACATATTCTGCAAAATATACTTTTTTTATCATTGAAATCCAATTTGTTGTGTACTTGGAATCTCTAGAAGTGCAGAAAATTTGAACGTAGTCTCTTCAGGCGCTGCGCAGGTATCTTTATATTCATTTTTATATTCATTTTGGGTCATACTTTAGGTGTTGAGCCAACAGCTCTTTGGGGATCACCTCGTTGGAGAAAACATTCCTTCTTTTTTTTTTTTTTTTTAACAATTGGACTAAAGACAAGGGAATAATCTTTATGACAGACAAAGAAACTAAAGATCCAGTTTAAAAATAAAAATAAAAATAGGTTCTGTGTTTGTTATGAACACCAGAACATTGGTTCTTCCATTAAAGGTAAGCAGCATTTTACACGACTGAGTTATCTTTCCATAACAATAAATGTTAAAAAGTGTAACTTGGAGCGTCGACAAAATGGACAAAACGCTGATCTGAACCAAAATCTGTGACTCAGACCTGTTTCTGGTGTAAACAGGTCTAGGACTGCTTAACCAGAGCCACAGAAGTGAAAGAAGTCTGAGTGCTGTCAGGGTTTTGGTTTCTGGACTTCCCACCTGGGGGTTTCTGGGACGATGACGGACATGTCACTGAAGAAGGCCTCTCCGGGGTCCAGCAAACATCCTCGGTTCAGACTGACGGGACTTTCCGGTTCTGAAGAACCGGGGCTGGCAGGGGGGCTCTCAGCCATCACGTCATCCAGCACCGACCACAAACTGGACTGACCAATCACCTGCGGTCTGGGCTCATTTCAACGTAATGATGATGAAGAGGAGGTCGCCTGTGTTGGAGAATAGAGGTTTAATCCGGAATACATCCTAGATTATCTGATGATCTAAAACCTCGAACACATGAGTTAAATTTAACAGCAGATATAAAGAGAGGAAATATTCCAGTTCCAGACTGAAAGCAGCTTTACTCATAACTGTGTTAGCTCAGTTAGCTCACACAGGCGGATAAAACAGCCGTTCTAACTTAAAACGGACAATTAAAACACCAGCAATCAATTAAACATGACTAACTTCACCAGAGCGGGAACCGTGAGCGGGATAAAAGGCGAGTTTACCTTCAATTTCTGCCTCTTTCTTCGGTTTATTAACCGAGATCCAGCCGACAAACCGCCGCTCAGCTCACAACAGAAAACTCCTTTCAAAATAAAGTTGACTACTTCCGGCAACAGCGGAAATCCCCTTTGAATAAGGTAATCAACTTCCGGTAACAATCAGCGGAAATCCTCTTTGAATAAGGTCCGACTACTTCCGGTAACAAACAAAATGAGAAAGTACCGAAAATCCCTTCTTCACAATGAGACTTTCAGTTTGTATGTGAGCCATTTTAAAAATCAAAACAAAACCTAGGTTTCTGTTTTAAATTAAAACAATATATATATATTTATATATATATATATATATATATATATATATATATATATATATATATATATATATATATATATATATATATATATATAAGTCAAAAACTTTCCAGATATATTTTTATAAGTTAAATACCGACACAAACAAAAGTAAGTACAACAACGACAAGTAAACATAAACATGTTTATTTTTGTCTTTAACTCACTTTTACAAAATGAACTGGGTAATGACCGCCACCTGCTGGCAGTGAGAAGAGCTAAAACTAATTAGGGTCTCTTTAAGAAGCAGAACTTTTAAACTTTTTATCACAATAAAGGCTGAAGTGGTTAGGCGATACTGAAACATCACTGTAACAACAAACGAGCGCGGCAGCAGCAACATCTTAAACGCTGGAACAGCCACCGTGATGACAGCAGATTAGAAAAGCATGGACTGCAGTGACTTGCGGACCGTAGCCATCTCCTGCTGTTGCTGTGGAGAAACACAAGAAAAATGGTGATAGTAAATGACACTGAACCACAATTGAAGAGCAAAATAAATAAATCAAACTGGACACGGAGCAGCGAGTTTGTCCGCTGTTGGCGAGGAGCCAGAAATGTTTCTGTAAGGAAAACATGAAGAGGTCTTTCTTGAACTATGACGGTTGGATCTGTGCGTAATGAAACTGGATCATCAACAAGCTGAAGCTGTTGGGTTGAGCTGCAGAGAAGGAGCCTCTGACGGTCCAGCAAGCTGAAAGAGTCTCCTGCTTAGGTAGAGGTCGCTTAATACTGCCAGAATTAAACAGTGTTTAATATATTACTTATTATTATAGTGCTGCTTCTTTTTTTGGGCGGTTGCAAAGATTTTTTTTCCACTCAGCTTTCCATTAATATTACAGAATACAACTTTATACGAGCAGCCAGATCCTGTCTCTCTCCATCTCTTTCCTGTTTATCCATTATTCCTCCCTTGCTAAATGTTTCTGAGGACGGCTGCAATAAAAACTCCCACAGAGTCGGGTTACATAAAGGATGCATTTGTTTATTTCACGTAGTGCCTTGGTTACTTCAATATACGGAGGACGTTTGCCTGATACAAATATAAGGAGGATCACGTCTGTTTAAACTGGATTGTTCTAAACATTAAAGCTCAATGCAGCACGTTCTCAACTAGTAAACGGCTCTAAAGTCATTTTCAGAAGTCCTACAAAAACACAGTTTGTTCTGACTGTCACAAATCACTAAAAGTCTGTTGGAAACAAAAATCCACCTTCCTGATTCCATCACTGAAAAAAGATGCTGCGTTATTCTTGGAAAACGCATTTTTGTTGCCAGATGGACCCATAAATGGATCACAAACAGATCCCAAATGTAGTAATTAATGGAAAGCTAAGTGGAAGAACCCTAACCCCCCCAGACCACATTTGTAGAGGAAGCACCTCTTTTTGCTTAGAGGTTTAATTTCCTCTGAGGTAAGAGAGCTATAAATACTGAAGTTAGCCTGTTTTCTCTCACTAATACTGAATAAATTAGTCCGGTAAATGAGAGCGAGCGGCGCGTCACGCTCAGAGGATTCGGCCCAAATCAGTCTCTCATAAACTGAATATCCCATTGAGGCAACTGCGTTAATTAGAGGATAAATCATTTTACACGTCGGGCATTACTAAGGGCATGTATGGGAAAGAGAAGAAGTATTTAACTTCAAATATTTATGGCCAAAAATATAAAAAAAATATATTTGATATAATAGCAAATATATGGGCGAATAAATACCCTCACAAAAAACAACTTTATAACTAAAATGTAACAAAACACACTGTGTCCATGAGAATCTTCTTCTGCAGGGTGGCCATCTCCTTCCTCAGCTCCTGCTGAGTTCCCTGCAGGAACATCTCGTGGTTCTTCTCCATGTCCTCCATGTTCTGGAGACGAAAAGCGAGAGCAACAGGTTTGTGTTTCATTTAAAGAGAACAACTGCCACTAAAATCCAAATCTTTTAAAAGACAATTTAAAAAGACAATGCCTTTAACCTTTCTTCTGCCAATCTCTCTTCTGTCATTTTAATGGATATTTATTTGCTAATTTAACTATAAAGCACATTAAAAAAAACTGCAGGTTTGCCCAAAGCAACGTACAAAACAGAGCCAAGGAAGATACGGTTTAAGTAAATCAGAGCGGCAGAGGAGGCCTTCACAAGCCAACCGTGGGATTTTGAAATTAACTAAGTGATGCACAGGAAGCGAATAAAGGACAGCAGAGCTGAGATGCGCTCATGTCTGTGTGTGCTGGTTAAAACACGCTGAAGCTCTGCTGAACCCAGCAGAAAGTGCTGAGATTGCATGAAGTCGTGGATTATTCTCTCCAAGTTATTCCTTGACAAAACTCGGCAAAGTTTTTTTTAATTTGCCTTAACTGGAAGAAACTGCACTGGTCAGTTTTTAAGTTTTTTTTTTTTTAAATCTGAGTCCATCATTGTTCCTAAATGTGTTACTATGCTGTTAGATGATTAAATCCGTAACATGCTTCACCTTCAAAAACTGCTCATAAAGCTCTCTGACAGCCTTCAGCTTCTGGTTCTGGACGACTCGGGCCTGCTGCAGGATTTTCAGCTGCTGCCGGAACAAGTTCTGCGAACAGAAACGTCAAAGTCTGAGTGTCTGTAATCCTGAACATCAGCAAAGTGTTTCTGTTAAATCGAACTGTCTTCGTTTCCCGTGGCTTCTCTCATTCAAGCCATCCCAAGCAGCAGTAAAATGAAAAGCGAAACGCTATCGGTACCATCACCTACAGACATATGGATGGTTTTTGTGCCTTAAAGGTGCATAGCCACGTTATTTGACTTTTTTAATTTATACCTGAGTAGCTCCGTCTTGTTGCATACAAAGTTTTTATGAAATTTGATCACGTCCTGATGGCGTATTAGTTCTTATTTTGGTGTTTTATGCTTTGGTTTTGCTCAGTTTGTTAGTAAATAAAGCCTTTCATGTTTATTTACGATTTTAACAGAAGTACATACTGTACATGCACAGCAGCAAGGGTTAAAACAAGGAAGCGGCTAACGGCTATTAGCATTTCCAGGCTAAACAATAAAGAATGGTCCAAGATCCAGTTAAAAAAAATAAAAAAAATATGATTCCAAGACAGAAAAGACTGCAATGTTTCTGGGAACACAGTATAAATGTTGGTGTTCACTGTAGCTGACACTAAACCTGCTGAGGCTCAGATGTGATGTAGAGTTGACTGATGTGAGTAAATGTTCTGATATGAGGCTCCTAAAGTTGCTGTAGATCGGTTTATTTAATTAATAACGGTCGGTCTTTGATCACACCGTATTTGCCGCAGTAAAGCTGCTGCTTTACTGCGAGGAATCGCAGAGGGTCAGGCTCGGTTCGGCATTATTTAATATGGATTTATTAAGTAAGCAAACCGGCATTATGATAGTTCTGCGATGTTGTCACTAGATGGCGCCATGTCTGTTTATATCTGGTCATCACGCCCGGTGCTGGGTCTATTATCATCCAAAGGACCATCAAAACATTATCAGGAGGGAAGCTTGGTGTATTTAACTTTATTTTACCGTGATCAAAAGTTTTTTGGTCTTTTATTTAAAGCATATAATGTGGCTATGTACCTTTAAGCAAACAGATCTCATGCAAAGTGCTCACAGATCATAAAAACCATAAAACCGAAGTCACACCATTTTTTTTCCAAGAAAAAAAGCGTTTGGCTTCTTATGATACGAGTGATTCAACTTCTTGTCTTGTTTTTTTTTTTTTTTTCAGTCTGTAGTGAAGAACAATGTAGAGGAAGTAAACACAACTGACATTGAACTTCTCCTCCTGCTCCTCGGCTCGCTGAGCTTCAACCTCCCACTGCTGCAGCGCAGAAGAAACCTGCTGATGGTACTGCTGGGTCATCTTCTTCCTGCACAAACGGGTTTCAGTCAGAATACGACACAAATGCATTCTACTGCAGCACACGATGATAAAACCTGGAGAAAAGCACGTCTGCTGCTATTCTGACTTTAAAACGAAGAGTTGAGAACTATGTCATAAATATAAAAGAAATGCTGAAATGAAAGTGGCTCGCTTTGTGCGGCTCTCCTCCAACTTTTCTCCAACCTCTGTCCATGATAGTTGGTCCACAGCTGCTCCAGTTTGTGCTGGCTTCCCTTCATGTAGTTCTTTGTCAGACACTCCAGGCGTTTCTTCTTGGCCTGCATCACTTTACTGATATCAGCTGCAAACAATAATAACAAATAAGACAGAAGCATTTTATATTTAGCGTTATTTGGATGCAAAATGTGTCTATTGTCCAGTAAGCTACAGTTAACCATCAGCAAGGCTTCAGTTTTATTCTATAAATCCAGCTGAGCTTGAGTAAAGAGAAGTTTTTTGTATGTAAAATAAAATTGACACATTCAAGACCATCAAGTCTTTGGTGTTGTGTTTAAGGAGCGACGCCTTGGCTCACTGTAATATTTCATGAAATTTTATTTTATTTTATTACATTTTATTGCAGTCTAATTTGTTTGCTGTCTGGTTTCTGTGACCCGGTTAAAAAATAACAAACTTCACCAATAATTGTAAAATACTCCTGTGTAGTGAGCAGAAATGAAATGGTGATCACACTGCTACTAGAAAGTGAAAAAGGATTTAATCAGCTTGTATCCTCAGTTTTTGTACCGCCTGATTTAAAACTAAAAGAAAAAAGGAAATGATGGCATCCTTCAAGCATTCACCCTGCTGCAATCCTCTGATTTTTTACTAACCCATGATGGTCTTTCCATTTCCAGGTGTAAAAATATGGCACTTCATTTGAAAGAGAAAGTTTGTGAGGAACAAAACATTAGTTCTCCTATTTGGACTTTGGTTTCTTCAGACAGATTTATAACAGAAATGAATTCCTGTATGTTAGTGATTGTCTTTCTCAGGCTGAAAACAAGACATTTAAAGTAAAATTTAAATCGACAACAAAAAATTCTAATTACTGGATCTCTTTTGTTTAATTGCTGTTAAAACTGCGCACTTCCTGTTTCAGAAACCTGCCAAAAGCATCATCATAATTCACGACTTAGAATTGCAATAAAAATACAAATATTTTTTAAGTGGATTTTTTTACCCCCTCTTTCTGGTACTTAATCAATGTAAACAAGGATTTTCTGGGAAAAATCAAAGAAAAACAATTGCTTACCCCCAAATTTCTCCAACATGGACTGGACTTCATTTCTAAATGAGTAAAAAGAAGAAGAAAGAAATCTTTGTCAAAAACAACGAACAAACAGTAAAAACATCCAGTTTAGATGTAAGGCTGCACAATTAATCGCATTTGCAATATAATCTCCAATTATTTCCAAATCGCAGAAGGATCAGAAACGTCCTTTAGTGTCAGTAATATGTTTAAAGTGGGTTTGCCTCCACATGGAAGGGAAGAGAGTTGCAGCAGTGAGATAATCTAATTTTATTACTTGTTTTAGAGTTTATATAATCATACTTTTTACCAGAAACTTTCAGGAATCTCACCACAGCATTAAGTTCTGGTCAATCAGTTTAATACATAGACTTGTTTGTTTGTTGCACTTTGCGATCAACAAGGATTGATGTCCAAATCAATTAAAAGCTGTTCTCTTGAATAATATTCTGATTAATAAAAAGATTAAAAGTTCTTGTTTTAAATAGTACTTGTTTACAAACATCTTTATCTAGAGGCCATTGTTGTCGCTTGTGGTTAATGCAGAGAAAAGTCAGAATCAAATCGCAATTTTGGTTGAAATATATTGTAGTCAGAACACCTACGATCATTTCTGCTCTGAGTTCAGATGCATAGCGACGAAACAGATTGATTTGTTGTTTGTATATGTTTAAAAAGACATGATAAATTAAACTGGAAAAAATTAATAGCATTAAATCACAATATTAAGATAACAAAATCGCAATTAGATTATTTTCCAAAATCGTTCAGCCCTAGTTAGATGCTGGAACCTCTACTGAACTGATTCAATTAAATTATGACCCTAATGCACTGCTCAAAGAAATTAATTCGGAAAACAATGCTGGCTGGTCCAATTTGGTGAAATGTCTTTGCAGCAACACAAAATGGGACTCAGTAGTTTCTACTGGTAGAATTGGACTTCTGTAGGTCCAGGCATCTCCTCATGCTACCGGTAATGACCCTCTTCAGATGCAAAACTACTAAACAATTAATTTGATTATAAGGGAAACATCAGACACTGACCAAATCAATGACGTTAATCTCACTTCATGACTAAAAAGTGTTTCTTTAGTTTTTTTAAGCAGGGTAATATTGCTCTTAAATATTTGCTCTGTTGTTTAACAACTGTCACCAAATATCTTTAAACTGATTTGACATTTATGTTTATAATTTTTACATGCTTTGTTACTCTTGTGTAGGTGAATAATGAAGAGATATAATACCCCACAGCACATGGTGTCGCTTCCTCGTCGAAATCGGGTGCAGGCCTCTTCTTTGTCAGCTTGTCCACAATTGGAGTTTCATCTTCAAACAAACAGTAAGAAGTGTTAAACATTCTGGTTAGTCTGAACCTGTAGTGTTGCCAGGTCCACTTATTAAAAGCAACTTTGGGCTTGTTTTTCTCTAAAGTCACTTACAAATCTCGGGGGCTGCCATTTTTTAGGCTTGCTTTGGAACATTAAGTTGCTTATTTGGGCCTGGCTTCCAGGTGAAAACCCCTTTATCTCCAACTTTTATGGTTAAACTGTTTAAAATAATTGTGCTGATGCTTATGTACAATGTCATAGTAAACACATGTGTAGGGTTTCCAGTCAGCCTCTGTATTACAGTGTAGTGGGTTGCCTGTTTGGCTCGTTTTTATAGAGCTGGTTGCTGGTTTCTCTAGCCAGATCTGGCAACACTGGCCACAGCTTAAAAAAAAGTCTGCTTCTCTCCCCTTTTGACATCTCACTTGGAAATGCGTAAAACAATATTACAATGGCTATTTCAGGACCAAAAGAAACCATTTAGACCACTTCTCCATCTATTCAATTTCTTCAAACTATTCATGCAATTTCCAACATACCCTGAAACTAAACGGAAACCAGAAATCTCAGATTTTATATATATATATATATATATATATATATATATATATATATATATATATATATATATATATTCAATTTACTCTTTTCAGAGTTAGCAAATAGTTAAGTTAAAAAAATATCCTTTTAGCTCCACCACAGCTGCATCAGAAATCATTGCTCAGCTAACGTCAGCTAGCTTACCTTCCCTGACGTCATCCTCTGAACCGCTTAGCTCCTTTTTTTCATGTTCTGGGGAAAAATCAAAAACCTTTTTCTCCGTTTTGTCCTCTAACAGCTTTTTCTTGCTCTGTTTTCTTGCTGTTGCCATTTTAAAAAATTCTAAGTGATAAAAAACAAAAATGCTAACGTTAGCTTCTGCTGGTGAATCACACACAAAAAAACGACTCAACCTTTTGTTAAGAGTTTCGCGGGACTCAGAATGGTAAAATTGAGAGAAACGGGATTTTATACTGGCTTCGGGTTTTTGTTTCTGATCGAAAAGACTTAAATAAACAAGCAAAATAATCTACATTTAGTTAAGATAACTAGCTTCAACGTCGTCGACTTCCCGCCACAACCGGGGCCTGCCGCGGGAGCGCGCATCAGTGACTGAACGGGAAAGCGCCTGGGAATCGTTGGCGCTGAATGTTTTCTGTCCAGCAGGGGGCGCTCGTTCCTCCCCTTACTGGACTTTTGCCCAATTTCTTATATTTTTCCTATAGTTTTTTTTATATCTGAAAATTGTACAGGGCCATATTGTGTTAAAGCCAGGTAGAGACCCTTTCCGGGGAACAATAAAACTCTGTTTCCTGTTTCTAATTAAACGCTTCTGTAGTTGGAGGAGAAAGGGTAATGGGTTTATGATACACAGTAGCAACTCTAATATATCTAATGAAACAGAGAAAATCCAGTTATTCTGTTTAATTGCTATTTGGTGATGGACGGATGGATGATTTGGAGAAATTACAAAAGTTCTACATATGTAGCAGCCTATTCAAGAAAGTTTGTGACATTAATTACACAATACACAAGGAGCAATAAGTCCTATTTCACCACTAGGTGGTGCTTGAGCGCTATCTACTGAGTAGACCAAAACAAAATCTGGCGCCTCCTTTCTATTCTCACGTGTTGCCTTCTATGTGCATATTTGTAAAGGATAAAAACACAGCAAAACAGACACACATTTCAGAGGAACATTTCAAGTGAAGAACTAAGTAACTCATAGCTTTATAATGCTTCTTCTTCTTCTTCTTCTTGTTTTTTTTTTTTTTTTTTTTTTTTGGAGGTTGGCAAAAATCTTGAGTTGTACAATACCGCCGCCCACCGGTATGGAGTGTAGTTCGTGATGGCTAAATCTTTAAAATTATTCTAAATTAATTATTATCTAATTATTCTAAATTAATTCAAAATTATTTTAAACAATTTGGTTCTTTTTAGAAATCTTATAATTTGTTAATATATATATTAAACGTTTATTACATTTTATCCAAGTCTTTCCTCATGAAACTCCTATTTGATAATTTTGACAAATATAACATGTTGAATTGTTTAATTTTCCCCGCAGTGGTCACATTTTCCTGTATTTTTGATTTGATGATTTTGTATCTTAAAAAGTGTACTGTTCAGTTGCGTGTGTCCAAATCTTGATCTTGTAAATAATCTTTCTTCTTTTCTGCTCCTTCTTCCATTTTTTTATTTCTCTTGCTGTCTTTTCATTCAATAAAACCATCTTTCATTTTCGTCATCCCACCTTTTATGATTTATTTTTTTAAAATATTATTTCTTGCATCTGTTACCCATAAAAACACCACCGTCAACCCCAGCACCTGTAACCTGACAAGAGAATGCAATATTTCCACCAGCTCTACTGTCTGAATGATTATATTTTAAAGTTTATAATGCTGTTAGTAAGAGAACATTTTAATCTGCTGGAGTGCTCTCCGCCATGTTGCTCCAACACTGCGCTGCTCTGCAGGGGCTGAGCCCTGAGGCAACTTCAGTGTGAACACATCAAGATCAGGCAGTAAAAGGTTTGAAACATCTCATCAAAGCTGGAAGCTCTTTGAAACCCACAAAAATGTGTTGCTGCCAGTTATATTTTAACTGCATCAAAATACTTTGAAATAAAAGAGGATTAAAAAAAGATGCACCAATAAAAGGCTCTGACTGTGTCAGTTTATTTTCATATTGGTAGAAATGGAAACAAAATACTTTTACACATGAGACATTTAGGAAGAATAATCTAAGACATTAAATGTATATACAGAATGTGAAACAATCATTTTAACATATTATTTAACAAAAGTTAAGTTCATCTTTCCTGGCCTGATAATCTGCAGCAAGTTTTTTTTGCTATCTAATTTGGCACAACAGTATTCAGAATGACAAGCCTACAGCATCCATGTGAACAAAATCAGAACCGCATCTATACTTTGTGACGTAAACCATCTATAGGACAAAACCTTTGTCCCAAAAAAGCCACTGGAGGACGACGCTGTGGGTCTACAGGATCGCCTCACTTCCCAGCCACCGCAGACAGCTGGTCTCTTATACGTCCCAGTCCGTCCAGTATGGTGTCCAGTGACTCCCTGCTCAGCTCCACTGTAACGGTAGAGATCGAATCCCCAACGGCTGACGGACATGGATCCTCCATCTGAAAAGGTGTTGCACACGAGAGGCATTTTCCATTGATGCAGAAATTCACACAACCGGCTCAGCATGTGGACCCTCACGAATGGAGTCGGTAAGGTCACATGACTTCTGTAGATGGCGGTTCAGGTTCTCACCTTCAGCTGAACCAAGCAGGTTGGCACTGCCATCCGGCTAACTGAGTCAGAACCAGTCACCAGGTCAACCCTCCAGTCCAGCTCCTTCAGCTGAGGCAGGGAGACTGCAAACACAAATGTTTAGTCGCCTCCTGTGTTACACTGTGCACTCATCCACCTGATTATAACCTGAGGCAACATTGTAGCATTAAATAAACTGTTAAATGTATTTGTCTGATTCAAAAGTTGAGCTAAGCTCAGACACAGCTGATGCCACGCAGTCATCTATCGGCACTTCAGTCGGGTAAAGTTAACTCACCCTGGCGACTGAGAGCTTCTGTCCTCCACGCCGGACTGAAAGATAAACAGAAGACATATTGATGTCATCACTAATTTTATTCCTGATCAGGTGAAGACAACCAACATATTTAAGACATTGTGATACATTAATGTGACGTTCTGAGCACCGATACAAAGTAAAACGTATGTCTCCTGCAGCAGCAGGACACATTTTCATTTTAACGTGCCAAACATTCAGTTTTTATAATATTCTGGCCATTTGCACACAAAGTATTCATCTTCAACATGTTTCAATAGCAGTTTGGCTTTTTATCCGTAAATTTAACAAATACACAACATAATGCTAAAATAGTTTTTTTGGACTGTGATAGACACAAAATAATGAAACAGACGTAAAACATGGACTAAAACTGCCCATTTTTTGCATGCATTTATTTTGTCTAATCGTCACCAAACGCCGTCATATTAGTTCACTCGCGTTGATGTGGCCAAAACAACACTTTATTCAGGGTAATTGGGTTTTGTTGCGAATGTCTTTGGAGTAACGCCTTACAAAGGTAGGGGATTACAGGAATATAATAAGGGTAACAGTAATGCATCACATTGCTTAAAAACTTCAATATATTCCTGCGCTGTACAAAATCATTTTGTCATGGTCTGAAGGGACGTGCTGTCGCCACATATCCAGGTGCCCTGGGGCATCTCCAGAACATCCACCCATACGGTGCTTCAGAGATGCTTTGGGTGACGAGACGCTCCACCATGAACCCTGAACCTGCTTCCAGACCCTTTACTCTCACTGAAGAAAATACCTCTTTCCCTCACCTCAGAGTCTCTCTCGGTTTTTCGCCCCCCATCTCTAAACTCACTTTCTTGGTCCTATAGCGGCTCGCACCTCCAGCCAAATCAGTGCTTTAAGCAGATAACTAAGCTTAACATTAATGTCCCAGCTGAAGACAGAGACAGTGTCCCTGCAGAGGACAGACAGTGTCATCTGACAGCCGGCGTTTTGCAGAGAATCATAGTTCTCTTAGTAGCATTCTGCGATCTTTGATTGTTGTTTGGTAGCCAAAACAAAGCCTTTACCCACAATGCACCGCACAGCCCGAGATCTGCAACTTGCTTATTTGAAAACCGGTCCGGTTCAGGCAGAATTTAAAGTAGTCTAAACAGACGTTTCAAATGAGTTTGCATTAATTCAGTAACGCATGATTTAGGAAATTACATGATGTAAAATTATTATAAAAATCAATTTGAAAAAACATTGTTTTTACTAAGCATTATTAAACTTTGGAGTTTTAGAAAAATGGGTAAAGGGGAAAAAAGAGTGGAATATCAAAAATGTTTCCAGACTCAGTTTTCGTTTTTTGCATCCTCATCCAGATCTGGAAAATAATCAAAGCAAATTCAGTCCTTTTCAAGGCTGCAGAGGAACCGTGTCTGAGCAGTTTCCAGAAGTCTGACCTGTTCTCCAGCAGGATCTTAGTGATCAGGTTCTTCAGACTGGAGTGGAAGGACTCTGGGAAGACGGCGAGGATCTGCTCAGGAGACGTCAGGTTGTAGAAGAGGACGTGGTGTGACAGAGTGTGAAGGGACTGGATCAGCTGCAGGACACACAGACGACAAAGATTCACAGTTTAGCTCCAAAACTGTGTTCTTAATGTATTTGGCAACATTCAGTCGTGCCATTCACTCTCACATTCACACCCTGATGGTGCTAAGCTACATTGTAGCAACAGCTGCCCAGGGACAGACTGACTGAAGCGAGGCTGCCAGACGATCGTCGGCAGCAGGGGACACAGAAAAAGATCTGAGAAGGTTTTTCTTAATCAAGAATACATCTTGGATGTTGATTTATTTCAATCTGCAAATAATTAAAAACCTTTGCTAGTTGTGTACACCCCTGGGCTGTGTTTTCATAGCATGGCCAGGCAGACTGAATTATACGAAGCATAACACAGTCTGGTAAGGCTCCATTATCTCTGGACCAATCACAGCGCAGGAGGCGGGACTTTACGATGCGTCACTCTCAGTGGCAGAATTACCCATAATGCAGCAGCGCTTTTCTGCTACTATAACAATCAAGATGTTGCTTGGTGCCTTGGAAGCAGGGCTTTGAACCGATTTTTTCCCCAATCGGTTCGTTCCGAACAGAAACGGAAATATAACGTTTCCGGTTATGAGTTCCACCAATAAATTGACGTTTCCGAACCGGTTAGAACAAAAAATTACTGTTCCCGGAACGGTTAATTTCGTTCCTTTCGTTTGACAAATATAGCTATTGATACTGTGTTTGGAATGAGCGTTTTACTTAACGATGGATCGTAATTTACCTCTTATTTAAGATGTGTAGCTCTAGTGGAGACACCGCTCTCTCTCCATTCAATCAGCGAATGTGTGATGTGATGTCACACAGGAAGTGAACCTCAGCCGTCATGTTAACGTGCGCTAACCTAACTCCGCCAGCTGTATGTCGCTCGGCCTAGCTTGGTGGAGTCAGGTTAAACGTGCGCAGGAAAATAATTACTTTTTTTTTTTTTAGTTAATTAGGCAACGAAAACTTTGAGGAACGAAATAAAACCGGTATCAACCGGTTACCATTATTTTTAAATAAGTGTTCCAGTTCCAGAACATAAAAAATAATAACGTTTCCGGTTTTGTTTCTGTTCCCTGTAAAATACAAAAAGTTCCCGGTCTTCGTTTTCCTTCCAAAGCCCTGCTTGGAAGATTAAGAAAGTGCATGTGAGTTCACCATTTATCATCTGATGTTTTAGATGTAAGAGGCAAAAAAATTGTTCACTGGAGAGTTTGCTTGATGGCAGGAGATATTTCACAGACTACAAAGTAAAAAATAGGAGTTTTGTGCGTCACATCCGTAGTTATCTGATTGGTTCTAAGCTGATGACGCTGTTAGTCTCTCCTTTGCAATCATGCGCGACCAGCTCCTTACTAGACTGATAAGCCGTGTTTACGGTGTATGTCAGTGTGGCTGGACAGGTGAGAGTTTTCAGCTCAATTCTGTCTTCAATATTTACTCATGACTCCTCCCCCATTCACTCCACAGTCAAGTTTGCAGACTACACCACTGTTGTAGGTAAGATGTCTGATAATAATGAATCGGCCCGTGGAGAAGACAAATAACCTGGACATCGACATCTTAAAGACAAAAGAAGTAATTTACGACTTCAGTGAATATAAGTGCACCACAAAGAGTCTTCTGTCGATACACAATGAGGAAGCTGATGGAGTCGATACTAACAACAGGTTCCCGGGTGTCAACATCTCTGCTGACCTCTCCTGGAACACACACATCTCACACCAGGAGGGAAAAACCCAACAAAAACTTCCTTTTCCCAGGAAGCTGATGCATGTTAACCTCCCTCACCAGCTGCTCACAACCCTCTACAGGGCAGAGAGTCTCCTTGTGTATTGTCTGTGTGGAATAAACGGTGTGGAATAAACGGAATAGATAGAATAAGATCTGTGTGGCTTTCCAGCACTCTCGGGAGAACAGGAAGAACCTGGGCAGTGTAACGCGTTATTGGATCACAGCTGGCCTTTCTGACAAACTTTTACACATGCAGACTCCAGAAGAAAGCCTGCGCAATTGCAGCAGACTCCACTCCCCCCCAGATACATTATTTATTTCTCCACTTCCACCTGGAAAACGGTTCAGGACTTGAAAATCCAAACCCAACAGACACAAAAACTGTTTTTATCTCCTAGCAGTCCAATCAATCACACCCCATCACTTAAAAAAACATGGACAAAATTAAGTAAATACCCTGATTGCTGCTAACCTTTATTCATATATATATATATATATATATATATATATATATATATATATATATATATATGTGTGTGTGTGTGTGTGTGTGTGTGTGTATGTGTGTGACATCATATCCCCACTGACAAACAAGTCCTGCTAAAGTGTGACGAGTGAATTTCTCCATTGTGAGATCAATAAAGACTATCTTATCTTATCTTATCTTATCTTATCTTAAACTGCTTTTCATTGTGTGAAACAGTATCAATAAATTATATTCTACTGAGAGGTTGCATTTGGTGTAAGGCTAATGAATGGAGCACTGTAATATACATAATGAAGGGGCATCCTGAATACAGTCATCCAGGGATCTGACTGCAGCTCAACACGTACGTCTAGTAGTGACACAATCTTATGTCACAAACAATACATTACATATTAATAGCGAATTAAAACATTAAAAGCATGCATTCTAATTATCTAATTAGTCTGCAGCGCTGCAGATCTGGACCAGGTCAGGTCCGGTCATCTTCAGTTCTACATTATCCCTAATGCTACTGAAAGCTTGGTGTTTATGTTCGTCCTAACAGTGTGGCTAAGCACACAGTGAGACAGGCGTGTGTGTGTTACCTGAGCAGCCTGCGCTGCAGGGATGCTGAATGTGGCTGCAGTGTTTTCTGTCAGCCTCTGACTCAGAGCTCTGTGGCTCTGAACGCAGACATCTCTCACTGCATCTTTAGAGGGAGCCTGAAACAACACAAAGAATAGTTAATTTAGTCCTGCAGCCATAAAACCATCACTAAACACGAGTTCTTTCTTTAAGAATCAACATTATATTTGAGATTTTAAAGATATAATTTACTTGATATGTTTAATCTGTTTAACTTTCCATCAGCAGCAGTTGCCTAAATTCGCTATAATCTCACCTGTAGTGCCTCCACATGAAAAGCAACTCTATAGTCTCAAACCGGCAACCAGCTGAGAGCAGATTAAAGCACAAAAATAACCAAAGTTTCTACTTTAGCAGCAAGCAGACGATAATAAAACGGTTTACATCGAGACGGAATAAAAAAACTACGAAAACCAACGTTTATTACCTTTAGAAGAAGCTGCAAGTTGGTGAAATCTTCACTACTCAACCCAGCAGCCATGTTGACACGTGACGTAAAAGGCGGCGACGAGTCATGTGATGCAAAGGTGACGCTATGAATGATGGGAGCTGTAGTGCAAAACGAGACACATCATAGCTCAACTAAAAATCAAAAAGACCTTCAGGTAGACGGGGAAATTAAACACATGGATTTTTCTTGGCAAATAAAAATAAACCAAATAAACAAGAGTGTTAATCACAAGCATAAATATTAGTCAAAACATAAATATATAAAAATGAAATAATTCAAAATTATACATCTTACCCCCCAAAACTGAGTCAAAATAAAAAAAACTATAGTAAAAGGAAAACATAATATTAAAAATAGTTTGGGAAGAAAACGATTTAGCTTGAAAATATGTAGTATATCTTTTCAGCAATGATGATGAACAACTTTATTCAGGCTGATAGACAAAAAAAAAATAAAACAAGTCAGAGAAAAATATATATTTTTAAAATATTAAGTAAATAAGCTGTAAAAAATTAAATAATATTTTATAATTTAATTTAAAATCTATATTTTTACATGTTACGAAGTCAAATGAAAGATTTTTATGTTTTACTATATCATATCGAATGTTTCTGGAGCACATCAACTGCTAAATTATTGTAAATTATGAAATGTATCAATTATGCAATTTCTTAAGCTGTTGCATAAAATCATAAAACCATACAACGGGCACTGGACAGCTGGATAAAAATTTTAATAAAAAAAAATCCTATAAATGTGAGAGAAAGATTTAACCTTTACGCTGAAATCTAAAGGTATTTAAAATATTTGTTTGTCAATAGTTTCTGGCAATATACAGTTAAATAACCCGTTACAAGCAACAAAACTTTGCCTGCTGACTTCCTCCTGACTGGGTATGATAAGCGGAGTTGTTTCCGGTCCTGGCCTGGTTCTGGTCGCGGAGGTGTGGGCAGGTGGCTGCAGACGCTCTCTGACTGCGGGCTGCAGGCTGTCCGGCCGGATCCCGGCAGCAGCAGCAGCGGCAGCAGCAGCTCCGCCGCTCGGAGCGACCAAGATGTCCGTCTCCGGAATGAAAAAGCAGCTCCACAAAGCCAGCCAGGTGAGAGCTGAACCAGGTTAAAACGAGCCGTGCGTCAGGATCTGGGTCTTATTGGGCTCAGCGGGTCCTCCGCCGCGTCGCTGCGACACAAGGCCTGGAACTGATGCTCCACCTGAGAAGCTCAGGGAAAAATATATTTATCTGTTTATTAAGACTTTTATTACTGATAATACAGTAATCTCACTATGAGATTATTCTATCTATTCCGTTTATTCCCTGCACTTGTACGTCCGTGTTCTGGTTCCGGTTGATCCTCTTTGAATTGTAGCTCTCTGACCAGAGGCATAAACATTGCGCCAGAGTTTGCACTCCTAACTTCGGTATCAGATGCAGTTTTACATGCAGGTTTCTGCTTTGCAACCTGGATTAGATGCAAAACTGCACAAATACACAAATATACACACCTAAATCTCTGGCATTTTATTTCCCAGGTTTAAAACCCCCGATTTAGGATGGCAAAATACAGGTATATCAAAAAAAAAAAATGCAGAATGTATAGAAGTGTAATCATTTTTGCCAGCCATGTCAGAAAGTGAAACTCATATATTATATTATAGAGATTCATTGCACATAGAGTAGAATATCCCAAGCTTTTACTTCTTGCAGTTTGGACGATTATAGTTTACAGCTAGCAATAACCCAAAATTCAATGTTACAGAAAATTAGAATATCACATTAGAGTCTAGACCAATCTAAAAAGATGTTTTAAGCAGAAATGTCAGTCTTCTGAAAAGTATGTCAGTTTCTACTTGCATGAACCACTGCATCAACGCGTCGTGGCATAGAGGCGATCATTCTGTGGTTCTGTGCAGGTGTCATGGATGCCTTCAGGTCATCAGCTTGTTGGTTCTGGTGTCTCTCATCTTCCTCTTGACAACAGCCCAGAGAAGTTTGCTGGCCAGTCGAGAACAGGAACCCCATATTCTTTGGACCAGCTGTTGGTACCTTTGGCTGTGTGTCAGGTACCAAGTCCTGCTGGAGGATAAAATCATTTCCACACAGCTTGTCAGTAGAGGGAAGCATGAAGTGCTCTAGAGGTTCCTGGAAGACCGCTGCGGCCTTCTGAAACCAGAGTGGACCGACACCAGCAGATGACACGGCACCCCAAACCGTCACTGACTGAGGAAACTTCACTGGACTTCAAGCAACGTGGATTCTGTGCCTCTTCACTCCTCCTCCACATCTGGATTTCTAAATGAAATGCAGAATTTACTTTAATCTGAAAGCAGAACTTTAGACCATCGAGCAACAGTCCAGTTCCTTTTCTCCTTAGCTCAGGGAAGATGCTTATAGCCCATGTGTAGGATTCATCTGTCCGTTTAGCTCTTGAGGCACTAACTCCAGCCTCAGTCTAATACTTATGAAACTCCGCCAAATTCTTGAAGGGATTTTGCTTCACAATCCTCTCAAGGCTGAGGTTCTCCTTGTTGCTGGTGCACCTGTTCTTAGCACACTTCTTCCTTCCACTCAACTTTCTGTTAATATGCTTGGATAAAGAACAACCAGCTTCTTCAGCAATGACCTTCTGTGGCTCCCCCTCCTTGTGAAGGGCGTCCATGACGGTCTTCTGGACCTCTGTCCTGTCAGCAGTCTTCCCCAGGATTGTGTCGCCTACTGACCCAGACTGAGAGTCCGTTTAAAGGCTCAGGAAACCTTTGCAGGAGTTTTTGAGTTGATTTGCTGATTAGAGTGTTTTATCATGACTTTTTAATAATGAACTTTTTCAATGTATTTAAATTTTCTGAGACATTGAATTTGGGGTTTTCATTATCTGTAAACCATAATCATAAAAATTGCAAGAAGCAAAGGCTTGGAATAAATAACTCTATGTGTAATGATTCCATATGAGTTTCACTTTCTCAGATGGCTGACAAAAAATATATAAAATAACTTTTACGCAATAGTCAAAGTTTTGTAGATGTATGTATGATGCAAATCTGTGCCCAGAACCTCAGTCAGTGTTACTTCAGAGCTGGTTTCAGATCTGTTGGAAACTTTGGGCTATCACGAGGAGGAGTCGGCAGGAAGGGACACAAGTTCCCTCTGAAGAAGCGCTGCAACGAGCTTCTGGAGTTAAATACTGGTTAATAAGTTGTTACATCAAACTCCAGATTTCCTTCTAGTTTAAGACTGGTCATACTGAATGTTTCATTTTTTGCTTTGTGCTTCTGTTTGTAGAAGAATCGTTGAAAAAAAAAAAAAAGTTTTTTTTTTGCTTGATTTTAGAAAACTCCCCAGTTTTTCTGAACATGATTTACGTCTGCAGCTCCTGAACGAGCGTCTGATGGGAGCTGAAGGAACCAAGCTGGACGAAGATTTCCTAAAGATGGAGAAGGTGAATGCTACACGTCGCGTGGGCGCTGTGAGCCTTCCTCAGAGCAGAGCGAATGGATTAACTTCTTCCTGTGTGTGTGTTTATCAGGCTGTCACGATGATCAGGGTTCTGCTGGCAGAGCTGCTATCCAGAACCACAGAGTTCCTCCAGCCAAACCCAGGTACCGCTAGTTCACCACAGAGGCCTGGCTGCCATCAAGCTCACTGTCCAACAAACATCTGATTTATACGTCCTATTTATATCTAATTAAAGTTAAGACGTTAAAATCCTAGGTATAACAGATTCTGACAGAAATGTGCCGCCTGCAGGAATGAAACAATAAGTAAATCTTTGGCAGGTTGTGTGATGCAGACATAATGAGGAATATTTCAAATAATGGTAGCATCCCCCCTGTCTTAATGGAAGGTAGAGGATCCTCGATTTGACACCAAACCTGTAGGAAAATCATCGAAATAATAAAAATGTTCCTCACAGAAAGATAAAAAGAAATGGCATGTTCCTCCATCTCCAGAGCAGAAAATCATGAAACTGATAGAACCTCGTAGACAAGGGATTAGGTCGAGAAATCTTTGTCCAGCTCTGCAGTGAGGAGCTACTTTCAGAAACTTTACTGTGCAAAAAAGAAGCCGTTTGTTACGTCTTTTAGAGGCGGTAACCACTTCTTTTGGCTCAAAGGCATCTGAAATGGACTGTCAGACAGTGAGATTGTGGACTGCGGTCGCGAGGATCAGTATTCCAGATCTGTTGCGATGAGGAAAATGAACATCCAGCCAGTCCCTGCAGCCTGACCCAACAATGGAAGGCGCTTGTTCTCATGCCCTTATAGCAAAGCTCTTATTCCTTGTCTGGGATGGAAGCATCAATGCAGAAAATCCCTGCAGAAACATTAAAGCAGCAAACGTAGCCTTCAGGACCACATCTTTTCCATGGACCTCCGTGCATTTTCAGCAGGCCAATGGAAAACCACATTCTGCTCATATACCTGCATCGTAAGACATGTTTGCAGGAAGAACGGAACAAAAATGAACACCTGAAACTCTTCACTGCCGGGTGTTCTCAGTGGCAGAGATCCTGGGAGAAGGAATGAGAACGTTACGTTAATTGTAACTTTTTCTGGAATGCATTGCATCCTGATATGCTAGAATTTCAGATTAAGCTGATGAGGCAAATTTCGAATGAAGGAAGGAAATGAAACTGGAGCGTCTCTGTGTCTCCGTAGCCTATAGAGCTAAACTGAGCATGCTGAGCACCGTGTCCAGGATCCGAGGACAGGTGAGGACGATGGGATACCCGCAGACAGAAGGAATGCTGGGGGAGTGCATGTCGTTCTACGGCCAGCAACTCGGAGCTGCTTCTGAATTTGGTACCAAGCATTTCACAAAAAACGTGTTAGATCTGTGTCCTGATCTGAAACTGATTAATGAGGCACCAGCAGATTTACTGGAACTTCTGCAGCTTCATTTTGGCCATCCTTGTCTTGACTCGCCTGTTGTTTTTTTCTGTGCGGCCCTCCTCTTCCTCGCCTCCTCGTCAGGCGGTGCCCTGATGGCCGTGGGTGGAGCTCTGGAGCAGGTCGCTCAGGCCAAGGATGCTCTGGATGTCAGCATCAAACAGACGTTCATCGACCCTCTGCAGGAGCTCCAACATTCGGAGATGAAGGAGATCAAGGTGAGGCAGCGGGAAAATCTCCTCGTGCTCAAACGATCACTGGTCGTTTGCTGCTTTTTTTGAACTTTTGAACTTTAATATAAATCAGTTCTGATTCTGAAGATGGACCTTGTACAATACCTCAGTTTTATCTGATCTCGTTTTTTCTCTGGTTGTTTCCTCAGTACCAGCTGAGGAAGGTGAATGGCCGCCGGCTGGATTTTGATTACAAGAAGAGACGAAGAGGAAAAGTGGCTGAAGAGGAGCTCCGGCTGGCGTGGGACAAGTTCATCACGTCCAAAGAGTTGGCAGAGAGGAGCATGTTTGTCCTGCTGCAGAGTGACGTGAGATTTTTTCAGCTGTCTCTGCTACTGCCAGTCCCTGATCAGCTTCAGTTTTGTTCCACCCGTATTATCGGACACCACGAGTCATGTTTACTGAGCATATGAGCCTAATTAACATAAAAAAACTCTTCATGACTTGCTTTCCTTGTTTCCAGATAGTCTTTCAAGGCTTTCAGAGATGCTGCAAGGAAACAACTTTATCTGGAATTTATTGCAGCCTCATATCCAGCTAATCGAAAAAAAACACTCTTTACATCTTCTAAAATGTCTAACTAATTGTGATTCCTCTCCAACTTTAAAAAAGGAACACAAGTTTTTTTGTAGTATGCATTTAAAATGCTGTGTGAAAATTATTTTTTTATGGAGGACTAATCACATTATCAACTTTTGTTCAAACAGTTAACAAAGACAAATTTGAAGAATAAAGCGCTTGCTTCCTTTTCTGAGTCTATATAACAGAGAAATGCTGAACCACTGGTTGTCATGGTGGTTTTCTTCTTTTTCTGGGGAGCTCACAGGACCACTATTTCCATCAGATAGCTGCACAAAAACACAGACAACAATTAAGGCCTCAATCAACCAGTCAAAGGTAAAACTAGATTATATATTTTTTTGTGTGCACTCTGCAGCAGTGGGAGACACACTGGGTGAAAGTAGAGAAAAATACCTGTGTTTTGATGTATTAACTGTACACGTGGATATGAAACTTTAAGCTGGAATGCAGTTTAAATCAAAAGGTTTCTGAATATTTTACGGAGCCAGAATCTACAGTGTGACATTGTCACTCTAAGACAAACGTTATATATTAAAATATAAAAAAAAAAAACCCATTAAACTTAAAATGGGTTTGTGTAAAACCTGTAAACAGTTTTGAAATTATTGTCAGATAGAGTCCAACGTTCTTTGAGACGTTTTAACTTTGAATGGCGTTATATACTAAAATATAAAAAAAAAACATTAAACTTAAAATGGGTTTGTGTAAAACCTGTAAACGGTTTTGAAATGATGGTCAGATAGAGTCCAACGTTCTTTGAGACGTTTTAACTTTGAATGGCGTTCCTGCTGGATAATATGGCTCAGCTACAAAGCTGTAAACAGGGCTGGGTTGCTCTCTCCTTTCACCATCGAGGCAGTAATTTGGTTACTTTCTAAACCCTGAGTGATGTGTTGCAGTCAAAAGATGTTGTATAAAACATTTATTTTTTTCATGTGGCCTTTTCTGATTAACACTGACGACACAAAGAACAACATAAGTGGAAATGATGAGTTACGTATGATTCATGCATGGAGCAAAGCAGCTGTCCGACCGATCCGACCTGATGTTTCTCCCCACAGGTGGATCGGCTCGGCAAGCTGGCGGCTCTGGTCGCCGCGCTGCTCCACTTCCACCACGACGCCCAGCGCATCCTGCTGGGTCTCCAAGGCGACCTGCAGGCCAGGTGAGTCTGGCTCCGCAACAACATGCTGCGGAGGAGGAGCTGTTCAAGGCGGCCCCCCAGGTGATCCAGATGTGAGCTGTTATATTCAGTCTGATACACGGCAAAAACAGGGCTAAAAATAAGTACAATTTTCTAGAAATTAGTGTATTTGTCCTTGATTTGAGCAGATAAGTAAGATGATCTGCCAATGGAATAATATTTCTGCACTTAAAATAGGAACAATTCATCTCGGTCATCTTAATTCAAGTGCAGTATTATCTAATTATCTTATTTTAGGGGTAAAAATACTCATTCTATTGTAAAATTGTATGTACGTCCCAAAAAAAAAAAAACTGTGCACGGCAAAGACTATTCTGATTTATAAAACCTTGCACACCAGCACGCACCTGTACTTGAACGTATGTGTACCTGGTACCGCCTCAGGTTCTGCCCTCTACATGCCCAGATTCAACCATAAACGGTCAATGCAAAGCATGAATGTTAATGTATATTAAAAAAGGGGGGAATTTATTTGGATATTCTGTTTTGTTTTTCTTTTTTAATGAAAGACAACATGAAAGACAGAGTCATCTGTTTTCTTGTGTGAGTTTATGTAAATTTGGAGGGAGACTTAGAGAACTGTGCAGCAGGCGCAGTGGAAGATGTTCCCCAGGGCACCAGATTGTCTAGAGCTGACTCTGACACTTTGTTCAGTTACCAATTTGATTGTTGAAGAAACCAACCGGTTGTGTTTTGCACATTATTAAACAGACGTGACGTTCAAGCCGTGTCTGTAATAGGTAAATCTCACATTAATAAGGCAGCAGGCGGCTCCATGTGCTGCACAAGGTGTCCCTCATTTCCAATGGAGCACCTGCCCTCCAAGATGTCTGTGCACTTCACCGTCCTCTTCTGTGTCCTTGGATTTCATTTGAGTCTTGCGCACTGTTAGCACTGCCATATCTTATGGTTTTGGTGATATTGACACCTGGTCTTATTGTGTGTAAGCGTATTTTGAACCACTGCAAAACAATTATTCTCTATGGGTACAAATAAAGTAGCTGTGAACCTGAAACTTTACACAATAACTGTGAATTTCTTCAAAGCTTTCACATTCCTGAGCGTTAAAGCAATAATGACTTGTATTGATTTCTTCTTCCATGTCCGACTATCAGAACCAACCTATCGAATGTCTTCTCTTACATTTCCCTTTTTAAATGTGTTGTGTATGCTGCGTTGTACATCATCAGGTTGACCGCTGCCAGTAACAAACCGGCGCGGCGGTTCAGATCCAAAAAGATCCAAGTGCGAGACGACCACAGCGGTACCGACGGGTTTTACCACCGGCTGTCAGCTGCTGCTCCTCGGCCCTCAGGTACCTCCCAGGTGCTTCCTACATGTTGAAGGTTGTTGAATCTGAACAAAAGCAAAACAGGAAATATTCTGGTCCTGGTTCTGTGAGTGCTGTGGGTCTCTTTGGAAAAACAAACTGATCGGCTGAACTTTGAAAAACATCTTACTTAGGTTAAAAAGGAAAAATTTTTTAATCAGTTCTGGTCTATATAAAGTTGAAAAATGACACTTTGGTCTGAATTCCTCGTTATTGTTGCCCCTTAGCCCTGTTCTGATGTTCATCTGAGAGCCGCTCTTTTGGGCGCCGTCTCTTTAAATCTTAAGGAGGCACTTCACCCCCCCCACAGAGCGTTCCACCCCTTTCAGCCATTTTTTTAGTCTGCTGAGGGACGGTGTACTGTACAACTCATTCATTTAAAAGTTATTTTATTTGTTTTTAAGTCTTTGAATGGTCTTAGCCCTTCTTATTCGTCTGAATTGTTTCACCTTTACATACCATCACGTGCTCCTAGATCGTCCAACCAGATACTTTTAGCTGTTCCGAATACCTTTTATAAATCCAGAGACGACGGAGCCTTTGCAGCTCTGGCTCCTCTGGATTTATAGGCTGCTGCTGAAAGTCAGGCAGGCTCCATCTCTTTCTGTTTTTTAAACTTGTTTGAAAACACATTTTTTCTCTTTGGCTTTCAACCCAGAGTGAGTTTATATCTGCATCTTAATATTGCTCTTTTTCCTGGTATTTATGATGGTTTGATTTCTACTTTCGTTTATTTGTTTTTACTGTTTAATTGTTGTTCTCTGTTCAATTCAATTCAATTTTTTTATTTATATAGCGCCAAATCATGAAACATGTCATCTCAAGGCACTTTACAAAGTCAAGTTCAATTATATTATACAGATTGGGTCAGATTATACAGATTGGTCAAAAATGTCCTATATGTTGTTATGTTTGTACAGCTGCCATGTTGTATTTTAAGTGCTTTAGAAATAAATATGGTATGGCAAGATCCAAACATTTTGACTTATCCACTTGTAACTTCAGCATCCTTGAACTTGAACTACAACATTGAAGCAAAAAAAGGCAGGTTTTCATAATTGGTTAAAATTATGTTCAGCAGAAAAAAAACTGTTTTGTTCAAAAAAACATAATAGCGCACTAAGAAAAATGAAAAATCTGATCTAAACAGAATATAAAGAGATCTGCGCAGCACCTGAACTCATAAAGCATTGAGTTGGTGGCTGCAGGTGCTTCTGCCGTCACTGCAGGGAACAGAGGAGGTCTAGTCTTGTGGATCAGATATTGTTTGTTAAATGTGGATGGTTAAGTCTGTGTGTCTCTTGCACCAAGATGCATGATGGGAAGATGGGGAGGCGACGACGGTGGCGGTGTGAGGCTTTGGGGAAATGTTCTGCTGGGAAAACTTTTGAGTTTAAGCTTGAATTGTGAATACTTTCTGTGTAACTAGCTGGAAAATGTAAGACTTGTTTCTGTCTTCACCTAATCTGCATTCAGGAGAATCGTTCCCGGTGGTACCGTCCAGACCCAGCAGCCCCATCTCAAGTTACGGTGAGAAAACATCAAACAGTTTCATCAGGTTTCTAACAGGCACCGATTCCCCCTGAGGGGTCCAGCTGTTTCCCCTCTCGAATAGTCAAGTTTTCATTTTTAGTGTTTTCACCTGAGTTGAATCCAACGTCTGGGAGCAAATCACCGAAAAAGATTAACTGCGGTTTTCTGGGATTTTCTCTCAGCCGACTGTAAGCTGGTCCTGAATCAGCCCTGCTGCCGTGCGATGTACTCCTTCACGCCGAGGCACGAGGGCGAGCTGGACTTCAGCGAGGGAGACGTCATCATCCTCACGGGTCGGGCTGACGCCAGCTGGTACCAGGGCACGCTCGGGGACCGGTCCGGGCTTCTTCCGGTCAGCTACGTGGACGTGCTGGTGCCTCTGCCCTTACCATGACCGCGTCTCATCAGACTCCCACGTTAGATCCCACTTCTGATAAATATGCAAGATTCTAAGCTTCGTTTTGCACTTTTCCGTAAATGAATCAGTCAGTTCTGAAGAGAGACAGGGTCAAAGTCTCTACAGCTACGGGTGCCTTCAGGAAAATCCTCCTTATTCTCTTTTTGTTCTTTTGTCTTAAGCCGTAATTTATGAAGTACACAAATATAGAAATGACATCACATAAAAGCCTTTTTAGATGCTGACACATAACTTCTCGCCGCACCTGATTTCATGCTTAATTTTCGTGTCTTCAGAGATGCATCGTCTACAAGTTCTAAGGTTTTATGCCTTAGAATAAATCAGACTTCGGCGGGTCAGAAGGTGATTTAAATAATGATAAAATTTCAAAGCTATGTGTGAGACACTAAGACCCCTCTAGTATCCAACAGCTGGTTGAAGCTCCTTCTGTAGTGATTTTTTTTTTATTACTTTATCAGTTTCTCACATTGCTGTGGAGGGATTTCGGCCCACACGTCTTTCCAGTGTTGCTTCAGCTCACCGATGTTTGCAGAGATTAGTTTCTGCGCGGCTCTCTGAAGGTCCGTACCTGCCAGGAGTCGGACGGGCAGGGCACCCAATGTTCACGCCAGATACAGTGTTGCGTTTAAAAGGTTCATTAACGAGGAGACCTGGATGACAATCAGAGATCCAAGCGGAAGACCCGGCAGAGGTGAGAGCTGGCTTACTCACTGCAGAGGAAACAAGCGTGATGGCTGAGGCTGGCCAGGATTGGGTCATACATGGGTGGTCAGAGCTGAGAAGGGGGCTTGGCAAGACTCGTGCTCCGGAGAACAGAAGCCCAGGTGTCCCGCAAAGGCTTGGCAAGACAGGAAGATCTAGAAAATGATCAAAAACGTGGAAAACATGAAGACCGCCGCTGAACATCTACTAGCTGAAAGCTTTCAGTACTCTGCGGCTGTCTGTGAGAGTTTATGAAGACCAGGAAACAGGTGTGTGGAAGGAACAGGTATGGTCCACAGCTTAATTAACACGGAGATGAGGAGGAGTGGCATGATGAAGACGACATGACACTCCCTCAAGTTCAGCTCTGGGCTTTTACTGAAACGTTCCAATGCTTTACCTTTCCAGCCATTAGGTCACCAACACGTGTGAGGTGGCCTCACACGTGTTGGTGTATAGAGGAGTTCACGGTTAACTCTGTGGTCCTGGAGCTTTGGTCCTTTGCTGGGATGTCCACTCCTTAGAAGACTGAACAGCTATCTTCAATAATTTAATTTTTTTTCTCTGTGGAATGATGGACTTCTAATAATTATAGTACTTCTAAATGTTATCTGACCTTATGACTCTTCCCAGATCAATAGACAGCATCCGTTGCTTCTCTAAGATCATTGCTGATGTCTTTCCCTCTGGGCATGTGGTTAGGATAAGAAATTCCTTTATTTGTCCCCTACGGGGAAATTCCGCCGTGACTATGGCAAAGACACAAAGTTACACAACTTTAGTAATGAAAAGGTTAATCTAAAGTTAGTTCTAAAGCAACAGAGAATGATCTTATCAGAAAAGCCAGGATGAAAAAAATAAATAAATACGAGCAAGTATTGCACAGTTATTGATTAATATGGCATACTCAGTTAAAAAGATGAAATATTCAAGTTAAACAGTGACAAATCAGTTCAGAAACACCAGACCATTTACAGATGAGATAATATGCAGCATCGTGAGCAGGCGTACCATAGCATCTGAGAGACAGTGTAAACGATTCATGATCAGATCAGAACCTGTGCAATCATGTTTTAAACACTAGTTGATTCTATTGTGAGCAGCAGAGATGATAAAGTCTAACAGCAGCTGGGAGGAACGACCTGCGGAAAAAAACAATTTTTTATGGCATCTAATGTGCAGCAGTCTGTCACTGAAAGAGCTCCCCAGCTCTGCAACAGCTCCATGCCTGGGATGGGAGACATTGTCCATCAGTGATGATATTTTCCTTACAGTTTTCTGCCTCCCATCACCTGCACTGGGTCCAGCAGCATCCCAGGACAGAACTGGTCCACCTGATGACTTTATCCAGCTGCTTCCTCTCAGCTGTAGATCAGCTGCTCCTCCAGCAAACCACACCATAGAAGATGGCTGATGCCACCATAGAGTCAAGGCCTTCATACTTTAAGTTTCTACCACATTATTTAGTTTAAGTACAGTGCTTTTTGTTCAAACTAATACATGGGACCTCCTATGAGGTGTTTAAAGGTTAAAGCACACATACAAAAATGACGCATAAAGGTTTGAGGTCTGCAGAGGCTGAAATCAGGGAAACTTGTGGTTTGGCTGATTGTAAAAAAAAAAAAAAAAAAAAAGAACTAATCCCACAGGTATTCAATAATTTAATTTGCTTTACAAGTATGAATAAGCTACAAAAGGTCTTTTAGAGACAGAAACAGTATATAAGTCACGCAATAATGCTCAGTGTAGTTACTGAAGTATTGGACTGTCCCTTAAATGCAAAGCTACACAATGTATGTTAGCTGATAAGCAGTGTTGTGGATTTGTTTTACACTAAATAAATTAGATCATTACACATTGTGGTTCATTCTTGTTCATATGGAGGAGGCATGAAGAAAATTTTTTTTTCTTTTTCTTGGAAAAGAACAAATCTGACAAGTTTCTTTTTCTGTATTCATGAAAGTCACATCTGTCAGCCTTACTGGCACAAAAAGAATTCTTCAAGGACGGTTTAATAAAATTTGAAATAAACTCAAGTATGTGGTGATTTTTAATCTGTGAGTCTCTTTGTATATATAATTCCTTTTTATTTACTGGTCAGAAGCAGCATAAGGCAAAGCTGATTTTTTGTTTGTTCTTCCCTGACCTTTTTCGTACTTTGAAAGAGCTCCTCATAAAGCTGCTCTAGACATAAGCTCAGAACTGACTGCTGTGAATGATCTTTTTGTATTCTCCCAAGATTTTACCGAATACATTGTTTTTGATCAGCTGTTGAAGAGCAACCAAAGTAAGGACAAAACAAATCAATGTGCCCTAAAAACAGAAATCAAGCAACATACGTAGTTTAATGCAATTTAGGGCAGTGTTTTTAAATGAGCTGTTGAAATATAGATTTTTGTTCAATTAAAAAGAAGAAAAAACTGTTGTTGGTTGTATATAGTATACTGTTTACCATTTGCACAGGAACATCAAGGTATGTGTGCAATGCAATCATTGTTTCCCTGATAACAAATCTAGAAAAATAACATAAATACCAAATAAAGAAGTTAAAGTAAACTTGTACTCAAATATACATTAATGCTTTGCAGTTTGAGTTTGAGTGTCCTTTTACAGTATGAGAAGGGATCAAGCTGAAGAACAAAACTGCAGTGTGATTTGTTTTGTCAATGATTTTCAGAGTATACAATATAGATGCTAAAAAACCCATAAAAAAACAAAACAGAACAGCAACAAACAATACTGAGGTTGCAACTAATTAGAAAAAAAATACTATATATCAAATCAGTCAATTTTTATACATTTTGGATATGTTTATTTCTCAAGCCACTTCTAAATTATGACTTTCTTTGAAGCCCCAACAACACTCCATAAAAATAAAATCCACTGATAAAACGTAAAGTGACATTTTAAGACCTTTATGTTATTTTTGTAGTTGCGCTCCTTGGCCTTGGGGTGGCGCTGTAGTTAAACCTCAGCCATTGGATTTAAACTTCCACCGGAAGTCTTCTCGGCCTCTTCTACCAGGCCGATCCAACATGGTGGGTGATATTTTCACGTCTTTCGGTTTTATCCACACCAATCCTCCCGTTATACCCGTTTATTCTTCCTCGTGTTCTTACGGACGAACTCCGGAATGTTAAAGTTATCGATTCACCTCCGTATTGAGCTTAGATGAGACAATCCAAGCGGATTATTGTCAATTAATCCGAGCCGCCGTTAGTCTGAATGAGCCTCGGGTTCTGACCGGAGTCCCGTCGGGTCAGGCGGAGACAGGAGCGAAGGTGTCGGGTTCTTAAATATGTTTGACGTCGACTCATAATGGCGTTAAACTGCTGCTAAACGAAAGCTGCTGGAAGCTTCTTGGTTGGCCTCGGGAGACAGCGGCTGCGGTAACCGGAGGGTGGGTCGGTCCTGCGGCTGTGTTGCGGGGGAAGCGTCGCTGTTTGCCGGGTATAGGGAGACGCATGTCGGGACATTTATTTTCGGCTGTTTTATTTCTAGTTTTTTTTTTTTCTTGTGTGAGGTTATCAGGACATATTTCAGTAAAGTCATGTGCTTTCCATACAGCTTTTAAAGCTAAATGTTTTAAAATACAGATCTTAGGTTTCTCCTTGTTTAAAAAAAAAAAGAGTTGCTGATGATTTTAAAAACGTCTGTGAAGATGTGGGATTTTATTCCTGATTGCAGTATCAGTAAAATATGCTCCCATGATGCCTTGTGGCAGCAGTTTAACCTGTAGGGGGCAGTAATGATGACATAACCAGGGTGCTGTCATAGGAAGGGCTACCTGTGCTGAACCTTTGAACTAAAGACCCGGAGCTCACCTTAACTTAATGTAATCTAAACACGTTTTTAATGCTTTTAAATCGGTAAATACAAGTATGATTTAAAAGGAAGAGCAACTGCACAAAAAACATTTTGGATGCAGCTCACTGGAGGCATGAGGGCCCCACATGTGGCCCTGGGGGAGCCATGTTGGTGACTCCTGACCAGAGTTCTGCAGGTAGACGGTCAGAAATGACGTGGAGGTTCTGTTACTCCTTCCTGGTTTTGTTCATTTGCAAAAGGGAAAGGTTAATCCGTGCGTTAAATGAGTACTAAAGTTCTCCATAACACAATGTTCTGCGAGAACCCGCAGCACCTCTTCGCTGTTCCGTGAGCCCGGTGGTGACGTGTTTAGCTGTGGACGAAAAGCTCTCCCTGATCACCGGTTCTGAAACCTTTGCCTCCGCAGGGACGAGTCAGGACCAAGACGGTGAAGAAGGCCGCCAGGGTCATCATCGAGAAATACTACACCCGGCTGGGAAGTGACTTCCACACCAACAAGAGGGTGTGCGAGGAGATCGCCATCATCCCGAGCAAGAAGCTCCGCAACAAGATTGCTGGGTGAGTCTGTGGCGGCGGGGGTGTTTGTAGAGTGATGGAGGCCAGAATAAAAGGAGCAAAATCAGCGTTTTGTTGATTGTTCAACGTTTGGCGTTTTGAATGTTTGCTCCTGAAGGTATGTGACGCATCTGATGAAGAGGATCCAGAGGGGTCCCGTCAGAGGAATCTCCATCAAGCTGCAGGAGGAGGAGAGGGAGAGGAGGGACAACTACGTTCCTGAGGTCAGTGAACGCATCGTCGTCCTCCTCCTAAACGAGACTATGTTTGGTGTCTGGGTGACGAAGTTTAGAGAGGCAGGAGTGAGTCGGTCTTTAGAAAGAGAAGTTAGCTTTATTTAATAGCTGAGACCGTTAAGGATTGTTCTGGTGGGCTGATTAAATGGATTTAGTCAACCTGTCTGGAGGCCCACTTCTGGCCTCTGACTCGCCTGATGCTAATTTTACCAATTTGTTGCTTTTATTTGAACTTTGCCATGTCGGATTGAAGTTTCTCTGAAGCAGGAAACTGAAGCAGTCTTGGAAAGTGAGCAGTTTAGAGATTTCAAGGGTTATATGTGGGGAAAGAAACAAGATTTGGAAGAACCAAAGTCTTATTATTTCGTCTCATATCTTTTCTTATGGCCTCATGACTTTTTTTCTTTACGACCATTCTGCCGTGTGTTATTATTTCCTTCCTCGTCTTTCATTATTTCCTTGTGTCCTATCCTCCTTCCTTTGATTCGTTTGGTCTTACATCCATCATTTTGTCCCTCGTTAATTTCATGGTTGTCCTTTTTTGCCTCACTGCTCCCACGTCTCCTTCAGGCTTCAGTTCTTTCACGTTCCTGTTTACATGGACATGTACTTTGTAGAAATAGCTGCTACAAACTAACGGGGAACTTCAGTACCGTATTTTTCAGACTATAAGGCGCACCTAAAATCCTTAAATTTTCTCAGAAATTGATGGTGCATCTTGTATATGATTACCGTTGTGCTTTCTGACTGATTTTATGTGATACAATGCGCTCAAAGATCTGTTAAAATGTGTCAGTAAATGAAGCCGCTCTGCTCAGTGGATATTTTGAGCATTAGGCCACACTGTATCACTACCTGATAGGACCCCTGAGCTGTCTACAAGACTGCCTGACTGTAATGTCTAAACTAGAAGTGAATTCATGTAAGGCAACAATAAACCTAGTCGGTTAATTAATATTAAAGTTACATTTATTTTGGCCTCATGATAGAAACAGGGCAGTGTAGTCCAGCTACTCTGTCCTCCTGTCAGAGAGGATAGAGAGCTGTGGACGTTAAGGGGTGCACTGCAAAATGGGAACTAAAAGTAGAATTTTCTTGAAATGAGTATATTTGAGCTGCTAAATAAGATTATCTGCCAATGAAATGTTTATTTTTACCCCTAAAATAAGATGATTAGATATCCTGCACTTGAAATAAGATGATGGAGATGAAATGTTTTTTATGTGCAACAATTTTGTTCAACTGGCAAATAGCCTTATTTACCTGCTTAAATCAAGGGAAAATAGACTAATTTCAAGAAAATGTTACTTGTAGTTCCCTTTTTTTTGTGGTGTGGAGTGATATTACACAGTTGGGAAGAATATTTAATGCGTCTTATAATCCAGTGCGCCTTATGGTCTGAAAAATACGGTAGTTTTAACGTGAATGTCACAGTCCAGTCCAAACACACAAGCAGTTTATTTCTGTTCTCTTTAAATCAAGAACATCATTTATAGGTTTAATATCTATCCGGTGTTTCTCTGTCCGTCGTCCGGTGGCAGACTCCGTTTATTCTGCTGCTGCCAAGCGGCTCCTGTATCGAAAGTGATCATGGCGTGTGTGTCGCCAGGTCATTGATACTACAGGTACATCAACCTGTGAGCATTTCCCGTGTTTGGAGGACTTCCTGTTCCTCTTGAACCCTGACGCTCCCAGACAAAATCAACCTTCATTCTGTTAGAAACCCGATTTCTTCATTGAACTTTTATAAGTTTTAAAAGCTGCTGAGAATCATCTGATCTTCACACCTGCGTCTTTTCTGAGATGTTAGTTTAAAGTTTAACTGTTTAATGCAGCTTTAGGTCAGATAAAAACCAGGAGTAACGGTTTACAGACACAGTGATGTTCTTGGAAGGATCCTGCCGGTTCTGTGTGTTGGATCTCTGACCGTCTGCTCTCCGTTTACCTGCACAGGTGTCGGCTCTGGACCAGGAGCTCATCGAGGTTGATCCCGACACCAAAGAGATGCTGAAGCTGCTGGTGAGTTTTTTTCTTTTTAACTGCGGATTAAAACGCCGTTGGTTCTGTTCTGGTGAGATGAGATCAGAGTCGGTCCTTTGAGTCGTCACTCGTGATCAAACGACTTGTAAAAGTTTTATTTCCTGCAAACCTGAAGATTAAAGGTGGCGTAATGAGGCGAAGCTGCAGGTGGCTTAATTAAGCGGCGCGGCGGGCCTTTTCAGAGCTCATTAGTGAAACCGGCGGCAGGAAGCCGAGTGTCGGATCAAGCGGCCGGTCCCAGGCGGACGCTCTGAACTGGAGATGAAGACGCTCACTGATGCCGCCGCTGCGTGTTTCATTAGCGCCTCTCTAATCACTCTTAACGAGGCCTTATTGGGTCCGCTGGAAGCTTCACTACAGACGTGTTGTGAAGAAGCTGGTCCGTTTACTGCTTCGTCGACGTTCTGACCCTCGTTTATGGTAACTGGGTCTGGATCAGGACCAGAAGGACAAGATCCTGCACACAAGCGGCTCAAATCAGGGTTTGTCTCCCGGCCCTGTTGCCCCGACCGCCTGATGAGCAGAAGACGGTGGACAGAGACGGGTGTCCTCTGCATTTAAGCCGTCCCTCGGGGAGCCGTGGGCTGCTAAGCATTCTGGGGCAGAGAGGCAATCTGTGGGATTCAAACCGGGGAACACGCAACCTGCTGCAACCACTCTTTGTTTTCCAGAAGAAAAAAAAGGAAATCTTTGGAATTTCCTGGTTTCAAAATGTTAAATCTGTCTTTTCAGCCACCAAACCAACGTCACAGTTTGAGTTTTTTGCAAGTTTTCTGTTTATTGCCTAAACTGAAGTAAAAGGCAGTAAATTGGATTTAAATGTTTTTTATGATTTGAGCAAAGTTAAAGGTGGACTGAACTCAGTTAAAGTCTTAAACTATGTAGGAACCTGGTTTCTGTCTGTTTTTTATCAGGGCTTATGTTGTCCTGTGAAACTAATTAACATTAACTTTTAAAGTTAATTTTAAATAGTTTTTTACTAGAAAAATTTGTTTGTGCTTTTTTTTTTTTTTTTATTACTTTACACAATAAAATTGCAAACAAGGTTTTTGGAAAATCTGGATTTTATTTTGTCAATGCACTCATTGGGCTTCCATGAAGAGAATCGCAGCGATGCTGACTATGTTTAGGAAAATGTCGTCAAGAGGAAACTTTTTCTTCCCATAATACGAGGCACTTTAATTTACATATTTACTTATGTTATTCATTGTTTGCAGAAGTGAAGCCTGTTCTCAGCTCATTATGTAAAACTGCCAGAAGCAAACATTTAATTTTCTTCGTTACAACGGCAGGGCGGCCATCTTGTTTTCCAGCTTGTATTTAGTTGCACTTTGAATTCAGGTCAACTTTTAGATAAAATGACAGACAGAAAAGTACATTTTTTAAATAATTTCTTGAAACTTTTTGTATAAACAGAGGGGAAAAAAATCAATTAATCAGATTTGGTATAATCAGAGATTGCATTTTTAAGCCATATCGCCCTGCCATCAGATAAGAACAGTTTATGTTTTGGGGGCCAACAGAACCACACTTGTGGAGCGTTGCCCTCCAGAATGAATAAAACTAAACTCAGCGACTCCTTCTGTCCTCGTGGGTCCGTGTTTTCTCTGCTTCTTCCTTCCACCCTGTATCGAAAGGTGATGGCAGCGTCCCTGTGGCTGCGGTCATTTATTAATACAGGCAGATAAACCGAGAGCTTTCCCGTGTTTGAAGGAGTGTTGGTTCCTCTCAGACCCTGACGCTCTCGGACAGAACCCGCCGGCAGGAAGCTGCTCGCCTGTCCTGCAGCAGCGCCGGCCTCACCGTCTCTCTTCTCTCTCCGTCCCGCAGGACTTCGGCAGCCTGTCCAACCTGCAGGTCACCCAGCCCCCTGTCGGCATGAACTTCAAGCAGCCCCGGGGAGTCTAGACGTCTGTAAACTTTCTTCCTAATAAAATCCGTTTGGGACAAAAAGCCTCGGCTGTGCAGGACTGCTGATTTCTGGTGTTTTTTTAAATTATGTTTTTACCGGATAAGTTTAGGTTGAGTTTGAAATAAACCCTGTCACTTCTCAGATCGTTGTTTTTATTGTATTCAGGAGTCCTGATGTAGCTGCATCATTAAAGTTCAAACAAATTTTAAAGCAAATTACTCTGTAGAATCTTATTTCTCATCTCTGGAGTTTAGCTTCTTGTTTTTCTCATTTTGTTTTAATTGACTTAGACTTAGACAGCTTTGTCGTTCTGTAAGCACAAAGTGCGTACAGAACGAAATTTCGTGCATACAGCTTGAAAAATCACAGTAAATTGCACTAATTTTCAGGATAAAGATGCAGCAGCGATTTATGTAAAAAAAATTGGCCGGTAAAATGAAGTGTGGAGTCGAGGAGTTTAAAGCAAAAAACATCTTTAATTCAGACACATTGATTCCACACACGAAGGCTCCTTACAGAGTCTGGACTTGTTCCTGTTTTGGCTCATAAGCACTTCAGCAGGAAGAAGTTGCAGAAAGCTCCTCTGGGACAGTCGCACATCTTCCCGATCCGAGATCCTTTCCTGATGGCGCAGTGCTCGCCGAGGTCACACTGAACACAAGAAAACACGTTCAAGACACGAACAAAGGTGCTGGAGGGAACGGACGCTGGAGTTTTAGGATCAGAGGGAACATGGTTTGCTTTTTAATGGATTTTTGTCTCTGGGTGGAGTAATAAGCATATAACTAAATTTAGGAACCAAATTAGGTGATCAGAGTTAAATTTGGAGGGGCAGTTCTTCCAATCCAAACTAGGAAGGCACAATATTCTGGCATTAACCTCGGTATAGGCCTATGGTCATTATTAATGCTGTAAATCCCATAGATTAAACCAGGCTTATATTATTGCTTATTTCCATCTTCTGTGATGTAACTGGCTGAGTTCCCCTGGTTTGAAACTGATCTGGGTGGTAAAACTTCTGTGGCAATCCCTGAACAATGAAGCAGCTAAAAGGAACCACTGTTTCCATTTGTATTTTTTTTTTTTTTTGGGAGTTGGTCATGAGTAGAAGGGGGTAGAGTAGCACTATCAACATATTTTTTACTCAAAAGTAAAATGTAGTCAGCCAAGAAATTACACAAGAGTAAAAAGTATTCAGTAAGGCTACTCAAGTACTAAGCTGATGATTTAATATTTAAAAATGTAATCGGACAGACACAAATATAAGGTGTTGCACAAATTCTGGTATTTTAAAGACACATGGGGGGAAAAAAATACAAAAACTGCAAAATAACAGGCAGAAGAAAAACTAAATTTTGAACTTGAAAGTAACACAGCGGGTAATGTATATATAATATCTGTTTACTGAACGTTCATCTGACCTCCAAATGGCTCAATGAGCTTAGCAGATGGAAAATAACATTAAAATAATAAAGCTGTGTACAAATAAGAAGTCTCACTTTAACATAAATCTAGGTTTTGGTCTTTGGTGCATTTTTGGTTAAAACTAGTTTGTTCTTTATTCGTGAAGTTACTCCCAACAGGTAGAGTAGCCAGAAATTTTACTCAAGAGTAGCGATGCTTGAGTAATAATATGACTCAAGTAAAAAGTTCAGTGCAGTAAAAATACTCCTAAAAGTACATTTTGTACAAAAAGTTACTCAAGGAAATATAATTAGTTACTACCCACCTGTGGTCATGTGACCTGTAATTCAGTGCAGGATTATTGCTTGTTTAACTGAATCAGCAGCAATGATGGCATAAGCCAGCGATGGTATATTAGTGTTAATTAATGTTATTACCTATAACACCAGTAATATCGGCTACTGATACTGGCTCAGGTTTTCAGATCAGTGCATCCCTAGTTCACCCATTCAAAGGTATACTTTCAGCTGATTATTTTGGCAAGCTTGCTTACTTCTGGTTAGTCGTTAGTGCAGCTTTTAATGTCCGAAGCATTAAAAAAATATTTTAGTGCCAGTTATAGGAGCAACTAACAATCACATGGTCGTAGGAACCACAATGTACCCATAGCCCTATAAACTAAAGTATCATACAAATATTTCTGAGATCTCTACCTCCTTAACAAAGTCAGTTTTATGAACAAACAATTTAAAACATAAAAATTAACACACTCTGCCTGGCCCAAAAATAAGCTGCCACCTGAATTTAACTACACTGCAAAAACGGACCTAAAAATAAGTGAAATGTTCTTAAAATGTGTGTTTTTGTCCTTGATTTGAGCAGGTAAATAAGATTATCTACCATTGGAATGAGTATTTTGGCCCCTAAAATAAGATAACTATACATCCTGCACTAGAAATAAGATGATGGAGATGAGTTGTTCCTATTTTAAGTGCAAAAATCGTATTCCACTGGCAGATCATCTTATTTATCTGCTCAAATCAAGGACAGATACACTCATTTTAAGAAAATTTCCCTTATTTTTAGTTCCGTTTTTGCAGTGTAAGCAAATAGGTACAAGCCTCCCGTTGGATAAATACTGTATGGGCGATTATGTTTCAGCTGCCAACAAGTTATTTAACCTCAACTGGTGCCATGAGTTGCTTCTTATTTCTTAAACAATCACGTTTCCTGTGGTCGTGGAAAAGATGTCTGATGTCCGTTTCAGAAGGGTCAGATCATAGGCATGCATCAAGCAGAGAAAAGGGCTAAAGAGATTCCAGAAACTACCAAAACTGTGTTAAGAACTGTCCAACGCATTATTAAAAACTGGATTTAAAATTAATGCAACGCTGGGTGGAAATAAATCTTGTGAAATTGCAGAAGCGCATTGAAACAGCGCTACAGCGAATGCATTGTCGTAATCAAAGCTAAAGACGCTCCTATGAAATATTAAGAGTGTGTGACCTTTTATTGGTGGCGACTTTTTTTGACCAGGCAGTGTATATTTACACACCCTATATAACAATGCAGAAAACGTGAGAAAAATGTATGTTTTGGTGTAACGTATCAATTACTATACGAAGAAAATTTGAAAGCCTGACATTATTTTTCATTTTTTTTAAAGCAACCAAAAAGATTTTCTTTTTGTTAAAATGTGAAGCTTCCCTCAATTACCTGCATCAGCCTTTAAAGGGTTAAATCAAGACTAGCCAAAGGGCTTTTGATTAGAGTCGCCGTAGACAATGGACAGCTTTCTAGTCAATCAAGGGAAAATAGAGATAAGATAAGAAATAAGATAAGATAGGCTTTATTGATCTCATATTGGAGAAATTCACTTGACACATCGGCTCAGTAGTCAATAATCAGAAGAAGGTGCCAAAAGCAGGAAAAAAAGAGCAATGGTTTCCTTTTAAAGTCAATTTAAAACGTTCCTCAAAACGCTAAATGTTCACACATTTTCTACTTAAAGTGAGTGATTTGTTCAGGAAAATATCTATAATTGAAAACTCTTTAATATTGCTAGGTTTTATGTAATTGTAATCTGGAGACTTTGCGCCACCTCTTGGCAGAATAGCTTAATTGCAGGAAATGTGATTACACCAGATCGCCTGCACTATTCTTCAAAACAATATTTGTAAATATTTGATTGAGCCACCATTGTTGATATTAAGATTATTTTCCTGATTAGTTTTAACATTTCTTTAGCTATAAGTTGTTTAGAAATCATAGAATAAAATGGTGGTGATGCGGGAATTAGTTTTTCCCTCTTAAAGACTCATATATCTAAAAAAAAAAAATTGTTTTAATGAAGCATTTCTACTTTGTGATCATATTTCAACCGGAATGAATGGGCTGCAGACTCACAGAAGGAACCTGTCCGTATTTCTTCTCCCAGGGATTGATCCTCTTCGTCTGCAGCTTCTCCAAAACCTCATGCAGTGCTCCGAGCTGAGGAGACAAGATTAGTAAAACTATAAAAGCTTGATTCAGGGAGGCTTCTGCTCCCCCAGGGCTTATAAAAAATTAGAATCATCACAAATTCAGATCGTTTTCAACAATTTACAGAATGTTTAAATAAAGGCTAAATTCCCTGTATTTCCAACTAAATTAAAAATGAAAACCATACGTGCCTTTCATGGACGCTGTTATTTAAAAATATCTTATATTTTATTTTTTTATTTTGCTTTTTTAATTCAAAATTTAAGAAAATAGACTTCCAACAAAAGGGAATATGATGAAATAAAGACATTTACTGTTATGTCATTGAACTCAACGATTAAACTACAATTACAGCTACAATATCATTCCTACCCAGCAGATTCAGGTTTAAAGTAATCTTTTATGTTCACCAACATGAATCTTATGAATGTAATGTTAAAGTAATGTTAAAATCTTTATGTGCCAGGCTGCCAGCCAGATAATCTGCGGTTGGAGGTCAAAATGAACAAAATGTCAATAAAAGTAAACTAACTTTTTTTTCCTTTAAAATAGATGCCCCTTTTACATTACTGGCTCTTGACTTCTTAGTTAAAGGAATATAGACCCACTTGTAATAGTTTTGATCTTAACAGTTCTTAAAATATAATGTAGAAATTAAATGTTAGACTTCTATGTCGGTTTAATAAAGAATAAAGAAAAGAATAAAGAAATTAATGTAAATCGGATTGATTGTTTCCGTTCACCTCTGTTTTCTATGTTTCTCTTCGGGACGTTTTACATTTATTTCTCATTTCTTGATTTGGCTCACCAGTCTGTTGGGGTTGGAGCGGTAGTCCTGCACTTCTCTCTCGTCCCTCTCGGCTTCCGTCGAGCCGCCCGGACACAGGAGCGACAGTAGAGCCGCGCACAGCACAACTCGCGCCCACATGCCGACAAAACGACAGAGAAACTGCGGGGAAGTTGAAAGTCAGAGTCGGCAAGTTGATATCACCGTCTTCCACCTGTGTCTCGCGCACTGAATGCCGCGCGCTCCGCACCGCGGGGCATCTTTGGACCCCCACACCTCCAGATGACGTCATGTCAGTGACGTAGAAGGTTTTCTTGCTCCTGTTTGTAAGGTTTTAAATTATGCTTAAATAGAGCACGTCTCCTCATCCAAAATGTCAAAATGGTCGGTTTCTCATTTCCTCCTTGGTGAAAGTTACATCCTGTCCTTCCAACAAAATCTCTTTCCTGACAGACAGAAATCCAAAAAAACTAATCCTTTGGATTATTTTACTCCTGAGTGATGTGGCAAATGTGCAGAGTCAGCGAGACACTACAATGCCATAAAGGCGGAAAGGCATAAATAAGCAGCTACTTTAGAGAAGCAACTGCTGCTGCCCATCAGTCTTGGAAGGGTCATTACGGCCTTTTGAAACGGTTTGACACAAAGAGAAAGATGCAATCTCCCCAGGAATCATCCCATCAATTTCATTTAAAGTCAGATAAATTACAAACACTCCCAGTGCTTCATTTCAGACTCCATAGGTCCCAGTTAGCTGGATGATACTAAATGATAAAGGGTATGACTGGGCAACCAAAGAAAAAAGTATGGCTTGTTTTAAAATAAACCGGTTTTACTGATTCATTTTGATTTGCAATTTATGAATATGTAATTTTTGGAAAAATCGGGATTGTTTTTACCAATGCATTCCCTGGACTTCCATGAAACATTGCACAGTATTTATCCTGAAATGGAGAAATTGTTTTGTTAAAAGCATGCGCTATATGTTTAAGAAAATATGTCAAAACACTCTAAAGAGGAAACCTTTTAACTCTAAGATGAGGCACTTTAATTTATAAGTTTTTAATTTACAAGTTAGTTTGAAGTTAGACTATATGTATAATTAAAACTATGTATCACTGTGCTCTAGCAGCCAACATTTTGTGTTATATTTTAATTGTTCATCACGCCAGGGCCGACCTTCTTGTTTTACAAGCACGTTTCACAGCTTGTGTTTTATTGCACCTTGAAATCAGGTCAATTCCCAGACGAGATGGATGAAATAAAAGCAACTTGTAGGAGCTATTTCTCTATTTTTATTATGTTGTAGAATTTAGATTATTGAGTTCATTTGTATTTATTTGCTTATTTGTTGTATTAATATTTTGGTTTAAATTTAGCTGTTTAGAATACAATTTATATATATATATATATATATATATATATATATATATATATATATATATATATATATATATATATATATATATATATATCCCAAGCTTTAGGTAGCTTGAGATGAACGTGGGTGGTCATATGGTTTTTTACCAGTCCTTCAGAAACCAGCAGTCAGTCAGCCTGTCAATCAATAAGTGAGACAATCAGTCAAGCCAATGCAAGAACCAGAGCAGGAGAGGCATCAAAGGATCGTTTGAAGTTTGTTCCATGTTGTTTGCCCACAAGACTTGGAATAAACCAACACGGAAATGCATTTTGACGTTTTTTGGGGATTTATGTACTGAGTAAACCAGAAACCCACTGTTCATCCAGTGACTATTTGAGTCACATTCACTTTTAGTTTCTTCACCCTCAAGTCTTGAGTGTTTTGGTTTTCATAGACAAGTAGTCACTACACAAGTTTTTAAGAACGATTTCTGAGATTTGTTTTTATGAAATGAAAGGGAGTAAAAAATAAATAATAAAATCAATTGATCGGATTTGGTCTAATAAAATTGTAGATTTTATTTTTATGTTATATCGCCCGGCCGTAGTTGAAGGAGAAAATCTCTTCTGCCTAAAAATATGGCAACACTTCCACAGCTTTGTCTGAACGAAGTACAGCATTTCTGGATCCATGTCCTTTATACAGATGAGACCGGAGTAGAAGTTTTTGGGCTATATGCCACAGCAGTATGTCAGAAGGAAACCAAACACGACGCATCACAACAAACCATCCTTTCCAACTATAAAGCACAGTGCTGGATGGATGATGATTTAGGCCGGTTTTGCACCTACAGGTCGTGAAAACTTTGCAGTGATTGACTGGAGCTTGAACTTCTCTGTTTGCCCAAGCGCTCTAGAGCCGAAGCCGAGGCCATCTGTTCGATACCTTAAAACTTGACCCAAACCGGGACATCAACAGGACAATTATCCCAAACACAGCAGCAGATCTACAACCGAGTGTCTAAAAAAAAGAAAAGAACCCAGGCGTTGCAAAGGCCCGGTCAAAGTCCAGATGTCAGAAAAATGTCAAAAAGAAGGATGAAGCCTTGTAGGACAAAGAAGTGGGTCAACATTCCTGATGGAGTGAGACAGAAAACCACCGGATCCGCTGCAGAAAGCGCTTCTACTTTTTGTGGCCCATTATTATGACAGCTGGTAATTAATGACAGCTTTCTAATTAATTAACCCAATTTGCATCATTACGCATGTTTATGACACTAATTGTTCACGGTCACCGATCTGACATGGAAATGAGACGAATGTGACAAGAAGGTCAAGAAAAAGAAGCTGACAGCAACACGTTTTCCTCCCTGATTACCACCGAACTGATCCGGCTCAGAGAAATTCAAAACACACAATCTCTCAGAGAATTGGTGCAATAAAACCCGACACGTTCCATTTCCTTCTTTTTAAAACAAACTTTGAAACAGTGCAGGAGAAGTGGCCGTCACTTTCTGGCTGCAGCGCTTCTATTTATGTTTCCCATCAGTTTGCTGGGATGAAGGTATTACTGTCGCCGCCCTTCAGCCGAACACAACTTAAACCCTTCTGACAGTCAGAGGAGCTGCATCTGAAAATCCTCGTCTCGCACATCGTAAACAAACTGGAAACTGAAGGACGCGTCAGTCTGTTGATCACTCGTCATTCATCACTGTCACACAGCAGGATGACAATTAGCTCCAGAGGAAGGAAAAAAACAACAACACAAAAGTTCAAAATACAGTCAGCAAACAAAGTGACGAAAAAAAACTCTGGATGAGAGATGGGAATGGTGACTGGTGGGACTAAGGAGAATCATATCAGCTCATCTGTTTCGTTTCCAGCTGCTGTACTAAACAGGTCTGCATTTCCTGCTAGAAATCCACGATTCTGAAAAAAGGGATGCAAAATCTTCTTGTTGTCTGCCAGAGAAATCAACATCTGGAGGCTCACGGAAAAGAAAACAGAATAAGATCTGAAACAGTGGTTTTATTTTGGCATCCATCCATCCATTGTCTTCACCCCCTTATACTTGCATGGTCGTGTGGGACCTGGTGCCTATCTCCAGCGGTCATTCTCAATCAAAAAGATGAAGTAACTACACTTGGTGGTTGTTTTATCGCATAAAATACCATTATCTTGAGTTTGATGCGGAATTAATTGATTCTCCAGCTAAACAATCTGCCTTTGCACAAGTAGGATTCTGCAAATAAATCAGAACCTGCAGACATTAACAAGCTGCTGCTACAGCTGGTCGGTAGCGAACAGCTTCAACGGGGGAACTGGAAGCTGAAATAACAGAAACAACTCCTTAAAGCAGAGGAATTACCCACAAATATGAAAGATATTAATAGACAAAAATAGCTTCAAATCAGCCTAGACATAGGTAGCAAACAGATGAGAGGTCAACCCAATATGATGTAAACTGGAAGAACAGGTGAATTTAGATTTAGGCTCCATCCTGCAACAGTATTCAGCTGGTGAAATGGATTTGTGTCAGATCTGTGATTTATTTTTGCTAGCAAATAAAACAGATGACTGAACATCCCCCATTCCAGATTTTCATGGTTAAAGAGGACCACATAATCCATCTGGTCCACCAACCTCAATTCCTCTGGGTTCGGGGGGCAGAGGCTGGAACCTCTGAAACTCCCCTTTGCCATGATAGAAAGAGCAGAACGAGAATCTTGCGATAAAAAGATCCAAAAACACAAAACTAAACATAAATATCCTGACATAATTAGCTGATTACCTCAAAGGCCTCAGCAGAGCCTCACCATCATCTTCATTATCAGCCTCCAGATTTTCGGTTTCACTCTAATCTAGTCAGGAAACATTCAACCAACCCCATCACCTCTCTCAGTCTTATCAGCACGTGTCGCTAATAACCCCACGTTATCTTTTAATTGATGCGTTTAATCAGAGTGACCCATCACAGGCTGACAGAGAAAGTTCTCAAGGTTTTGTGAAAGAAAACTTTGCAGGACGAGTTTAAAAGATCCCGTTTTATTCTAGGCATTCTAGGCATTTTTGTCTTCCAAAACATTTGGATGACATGGGAGCCAGGGGACAAGTTGTGAATTGCCCAAAAACATTGGAAAATTTTTTTTTTTTGAGTTGTGATTTGGGTCCATACAAGTAAATTGAATCTAACTGAATTGAATTACAAATTCTGTGAAGCCTTGACTTTCTCTCAGACAGGAAATCAACATATTTACTGTTTTAATTAGATGGATCCAACCATATCTCATCCAACCATAATTCCAAAAAAAGTAAAAAACAAAGCAACTGGACTTTTTTTCCGTAGTTGAAGACGTTTCGCTTCCTCTCCAGGAACCTTTCTCAATTCAAAAAGTCTGGAGTAACGTGGAGTAACAAGCTTTATACCATTGCTTTGTTTTTTACTTTTTTTGGAATGACCATGACCTGGATGACTGAGAATCTTCACCAGCATCCAACCATAATGTTTGTCGACCAAATCCATTAAATATGTAAAACAATTTTTTTCCTTCAGCTGCACAATATTGCCACATTTAGAGATATCCTCTCCAGGATATCTCCTGTTTCTAAGGCTGGACTATTGGAGTTTTTTATCAGAAGCCCCCAGAAATCAGGAAAAATCCTTATTGCAGGAGTTTTGGCAAGATTTAAAATGCAAGATCATATTTTTTAAGTGATTGATGGACTACAGTCTCCTGTGCTGCCGACTACCTGGTTAGACCCACAACTCTTCAATCTCACAAACTGTGGTCTGTTTGCCAGGTGGGGTAGACGCCATCCATACCTGCAGACTTATTCCGGTTCTGTCTCTCCAGCTGCCTCTTCACCGGACTTCTAGAGACAGAATATTGGAGGTGGGGGCATCACCTTCGTTCAAGCAGCTTAGCATCCATAACCATGCCTGCAAGATGAATTTTCAAGATATCTGTGCTGTAAGATACACATGACGATCCATCATATTCTGCTTCTGTCTCAATCGTTTATTAGCCAAAAAACAGTTTGGGCCAATCACGTTGCAGTATTGTGGTTTAAGGCGGGACATACCACCTGTGAGCAAAGCAAGAGCTGACGAGCGCACAGCCGTATCAAAATAAACACGGCAGCGCAGGAGCTGCTGCTATCATCTCTGTTTTGTCAGAATCCACAATTTCTTCTTTGATAGTAGAACAGCAAGAAGTGCCTTGACTAGCTTAAACTTGTGGTTTCTCATGGCGCCTGCTGCTTACGTTTTCATTTGATATTTGATAGAGCCGTGATTGGCTAAAACCAACCTTTAGGAGGCGGGCACTAGGTGTGGCTACGCCCAATCAGCTCAGGAAGTTCTGCTGAATGTACCTCCTTTCTCTGCACGGATTCGATGGGAGCAGAACCAAATTGATAATGTGCAGAACGGAGAGTGCTGCAGAATAAAAACAACAGCGCAATTCTAGATCTGTCTTCAGACGGTCTTGGATAGAACAATCTGGATTGAGAAACAAGCATGATCAGTTTCACTAACATAACAGCATTAATTAGCAACTGAAATGTTACAACCTTGGATTTAAAATGACTAGTTTACGGGGGAAACTGCATTATTTTAATGCATTTAATGAATTCTTATGAATGTGTTCTTCAGTTAAATGTCTGCACCTGCGTGGGAGCTTAAAACGAAGAGAAAATGTACACGAGCAAAACACACTGATTGGAGTGGAGGCTGCAGAGGGTTTAACGTTGGCCCACAATTAGACTCCTGGGGTTTCCAAGGACTTGAACGCCTCCTCGTCCGGGACGTCTCTGATCAGCATCAGTCATCAGCCTCAGAATCAGAGGAGAGCTGTGAATTAGTGAAACTGTAATGAGGCTCAGATTGTTGCTGTTCAAACTAAAAGGCTTCAGAGAGCGGGACATGAAAGGCCGAGCAGATAAGGGCCGGGTATCAAAGGCCTGCTGACTTTCACTCTGCAGCCAGCTCCGCAAACAAACTTTCTGCTTGCTTAGGAAGCTGCAGGATTACATAAGAGCCACCGCAGTCAGTTTTTCACAGTGTGTCTTCCTCTGCTGATCCGGGATCAGCAGCTTTACGTCTGCGGCTGTCAGCCTGACGGAGGTTTCAGACGCTGCCTTAAGCCTCAAATGACTGAACAAACATTTTTCCTCCCAAATTTAAAGGATTCAGAAGCTTATGTGCTCAGAAGCTCCTCATCAGCCTCTGCTGGACCGCGTATCGTCCCTGCAGTCACTTAGTCAAGGTTGTAGGCTTTTTTGAATCAGATCCACGTTCCATTTAGCTTACAGACGTACATCCAGTTAAAATGTCTGTGTTTTCAACTGAATGTAAGTATAAGTAATTAGAAAGCTGCAATAAACTGGTTGCATTAGTGGGCACAGCTTTAAAAAATATACCAAACCACCTTTTGATTTGATCCCTCCTGCTGTCAACAAGGTGAATCCAGTGAGCCAGAAATCCTGTTGTGATGTCCTGGTAGGATTTGCTTATCTGCATCTTTCAGTAATAGTTTGCAGAGAAAATACAAAGAATCAGAAAGATTTCATTATATTATATCTCATTCTAAAATAAAAACAGAGACATCATACATGTCCAAGAGGTGGACAGCAGCACCGAAGAATCTACCGGCAATCTGAAATCCTTTTCTGCAAAGGAAAACATCCAGGCCTGGGAAAAACAAATCTTCCAACACATTTTGATAAAAAGGTTTATTTGGCACAAAAGCAAAAAAAGAAAACTGACACTCGCAGTGAAACACGGCGGTGGCACCATCATGCCCCGGGGTTATTTTTAATTTGGAACTGGGGGTTTTATTGAAGGAGAATGAAATGATGAACAGTTCCAAGCAACAGTCAGTTCTGACCGTAAAATCCCCTGGTCTGAAGGCTGAGGATGAAAAAAATATTTCTTCATCGTAGTGAGTCCGAGTGTACAGGCGGCAAAACAGCTTCACTGGAAGGAAATTAAGTTTTGTTAGAGAATGTCTCATCAAGAGTCCAATAATCTATCAGAAAATATGATGGGTCGCCTGAAGAAGAGTATGGACAACAGACTTTTTTCTTATTTGTGTCTTCAGTATTTAAGGTTTTGTGGGGTCTCAAGGGTCATTATCCCCTGTGTGTTACCTGCTTCACAACCCTTTGGTCAACTATGGTTGTATTTTACTGTGTTATAATAATTATATCAATAAGAATTATGTTGATTTGTCATTGCAACATGCATTTAACCCATCCCTTGGGGAGCAGTGGACTCCCACTGTGCACTGTGACTTTAAAACACCAATATGTGGGAAAAAAAACAACTGCATCTTCAGGATTTTAAAGCATCCAATTGACTAAAAAATATAAAATCTTACGTAGAACATAAATGGGCCTCCTGGTGCTGAGTTAGATCCAGGAACTGTTTCTTATTTACGGATTATCTGAGGGTAGCTCCTGTTTCACATGAACCTGCAGAGATCTGACAGTTTGTTTAACCTGAAGATTTTCTGTGGAGGCTTCAGGAAACAGGCCTCTGGCTTCCCAACTTTTCTATGTTCAGCTCCATTCCTCCAATCTAAGACGAGTATTTTAAGGAGGAAAAGACGAGGGTACTCTCAAGGTGGGAGAGGTTCTGCTCCCACACATCCATTACCGGTCCCGCTGATGGATGAGAAGTTAAACCCCTCCACCATCCATCCATTCTCGCAGTCTGCTCATCCCGGCTCTTCGCCGATTAACCGGCAGCCTGTTGGAGCCTCCTCAGCACCTCCTGTGGATCCAAAGAGGACTCCACTCTGATGACTTTGTCTCTGGATCTAGAGCCCTAAAAGGAGAAGAAGGAAAACAAGATGAAATGTTGTTGACGAAAAGCATTTAAGCAAGAAGGCTTGCTAATCCAAACGATGAGACATTAACTGTGGTTTAAAGATCCTGCTTACTGAAAAACTATACAGCAAACAGTCATCTCTGTTGTTTGGGGAGAATGTTGTGCTGTTCTAAACTCCTGATTTTGTCTTTATATCTTAATGTTTTTTTTTTTTTAGTCTTTCCTGTAATCTTTTAAAGCATTTTTGTTCACTAGTTTCACTTGGATCATTATGCTCCAGTTATGTCTGCACAAGCACATTTCTCTGTAGTTTTTAGCCACTAGGGGGCACTAGACCTCTGGCAATTGGCAACACTGCAACGTAGCAAAATTACACAGTCTTAGTCCGTATTTTGGAATCTGATAGCAGGCTAGTTTGGACCAGCAGACTGAGAAGTCATGCACTCCAAAAACGGCTCTAAAAATAAGTAAAATGTTCTTAAAATTTGTGTTTTTGTCCTAGATTTGAACAGGTAAATAGTATTATCTGCCAATGGAATGAGTACTTTGACCCCTAAAATAAGATAATTAGATATACTGCACTTGAAATAAGATGATGGAGATGAGTTGTTCCTATTTTAAGTGCAAAAATCTTATTCCATTGGCAGATCATCTTATTTACCTACTCAAATCAAGGAAAAATACACAAATTTTAAGAGCATTTTACTTATTTTTAGTTCTGTTTTTGCAGTGTGGAGTTACTTTAAAGACACGGCCGCATTTCACCCCTTAGATTAAATCCTACGTCAGAGAACCAAGAGCATGCCTGATCAGGTAAAAGTCATATCTGTTTTGTTTTGTTGTTACGGCAGTCTAAACTCAGACTGCTGTGACCTAGAACGGGTCACATGACCCATTCAGCGATGGACCCGACCCTCTCAAGTTACATATGTGAGTTTTTGAGACGGGCAGCCCGTGTGGAGCATCAATGTGTGCCAAGGGTGGTTTATTGACCTGAGAAATCCTTTAACATATCACAAAGGCTACGCTCACACTGCAGGGAAATACGACCCAAATCCGATCTTTCCCCCCCCCCAAAGAACCTGATTTGTGCCACTTCCATATGTTGTACTAATTTGGATATGTATTGGATATTTTTCAAAGCGTCTGCTGTCTGAACGGTCATTTTATCCGTTTTACACGTCCCTCTCCTGTCTCTCACTACACAACCGCACACAGCAGTAGCAGTTAGCGCTCCATAAAAGACTGATATGCGCGGCGCGCCGTGACGAATGCACGCGTTGCCATAGAAACCGCAAATGCGCTGAGCTGAACCCCGCGGCCAGCGCAGCGCAAATCGCTTCCTGTCTGAAAGGCCCTTAACACTTGGGTCAAAAAAAACTTGCATGGAGCTGCTTTGAATAAAATTAAGATTTCTGAGTTTTAAGAACCTTGTCCAGTGAAATCTGGCTTTTCTTCAGCTCCAGGACTTCTGCGAGGTAGCGGACAAGCTCAGTGTTGGCTTCTCCGTCTGTAGGTGGCGCTGCGATGGAAACCCCTACAGCCTCAGCATTAACATCTGGAAGAGCAGCAGAACGAAGCGTGAGCCGCGTTTCAGTTGCAACCAAAGAGTAAAAGTTGGTGGAACGTGAGGCGGACCTGTGATGCCGCTGTGTTTGGAGCCCGGTTTTGCGTGCACCGTGATGGCTACAGCGCCGCTCTTGTCCCGGGTTACCGGACCAGAAGCTGGTGTCTCTGCTGATCCAGCTCCAGCAGCCTTCATCTGTCCTTTCACCTGTTTAACAGCACACACACATTACTGAGGTGTCAGACTTTCAGGTTTATCAGGCTTTCCCTACGTGTAATTAATAGTGCCTCACTGCCACGGCAAAATAAAAGCCTCCACAACTTCAGAATGAAGTTTTTTTTTAACAATATATATTAAACCCATGTAAAGCATACGAGATAAACATATCCTATTGTATGTATAGCCCATATTTGCAAACTTATACTAATCACAATTACAGTACAAATTAATTTAAATATAATAAACTGTTAAAATTGAACTTATTTTGAAAAACCATCAATCTATGCCTGTCTGGCTGCAGCTGGCTAGTGACTACTGTGCTGTGCTGCTCCCAGCAGGGAAGGAAAACTAGAGTCTTTTGTTGTTATATTTAGCAACTTTCTTTCAAACAGGGTAATAGATATGAAGTAAATATAGTTTTTATAATAGTTCATTTTAAAAACTATATATATATATATATATATATATATATATATATATATATATATATATATATATATATATATATATATATATTTTGTCCCTGAAACTAAAATAAATCCCTAAATTTTATTCAACACAGCTGCAATCACTTATTCACCTCGTTCACTTTGTGAATAAGAAGGCCCACCTGGCCTGTTTTGGAACAGTTTGTTTTATGTTGTGTGGAATAAGCGAATGTTTTAAAATTCAGAAATATTTTCACAAAGGTCATTTGTAGTTCCAAACACATTTAATTGCTGTTTTTATTTACTTATTTATCTTGGCAAAAGCTTCTTATTCCTACAGCCTGGGTCACCAATGTTGGATCAGGTCTTTTATGGATTTTATTTCCTTATTCTTTTTGACTTTTATTAATTGACTTTTTTCACTGTCTTTAGCTTTATGAGAATTACTGCACATCACGCTGACAGATTTTAGCAATCACTTTGTGATAAGTAAAAAGTGTCACCCCATACAACATATGCTCCTAGTTAATGGAGGAGATAACTCAATGGTGCATTCATGTACTCCTTGTACACTAGGATATCTATTTTGAAATAACTCAGATGATTCAGACTTAATTAAATCATGAACCAGGTGTGACTGCCATCAGTTCAAGCATTCTGTATACAGAGTGGGCACAATATTAGTAAAAGTTGTGATATGCAATAATATTGGGAAATATTGAGAGAACTATATAGTGTGTGATAAATACAGAAAAAAATAAAGTGTTCATATATCCATTTGATTTAAGATCATAGTAAACATGGCACCCAGATAAAGAGAAGTCTATTCAGCTACTAAAAAACAAAAACATTCATCATGAGAGTACTGCTCTCAGACGTCAGGTCTGCTGGTGGTTCCTAGAGTCTCTAAAAGTAGAATGGGAGGCAGATCCTTTAGCTATCAGGCTCCTCTCCTGTGGAACCAACTCCCAGTTTTGGTCCGTGAGGCAGACACCCCGTCTACTTTTAAGACTAATCTTAAAACTTTCTTTTTTGACAAAGCTTATAGCTAAGAGTGGCTTAGGTTACCCTGAGCTATCTCTGTAGTTATGCAGGTTGCTGGAGGACATCAAGATCTATTTCTCTCACTCTCCTCCTGTGCTTTCTGTGTCTCTGCTCTGTCTTCTCTAACCCACAGTGGGTCGAGGCAGATGAGCGTTCACACTGAGCCTGGTTCTGGTTCTGCTGGAGGTTCTCCTCCCTGTTAAAGGGGAGTTTTCCTCTCCACTGTCGCTTCATGCATGCTCAGTATGAGGGATTGCTGCAAAGCCATCAACAATGCAGACGACTGTCCACTGTGGCTCTACGCTCTTTCAGGAGGAGTGAATGCTGCTTGGAGAGACTTGATGCAACCTGCTGGGTTTCCTTAGAGAGGAAACTTTCTGACCAATCAGTATGGAGGATTTATAAATTGCCTTGAGATGACATGTGCTGTAAACTGCCGCTATATAAACAAAACTGAATTGAACTGAATAATTTCCATCTCAAACACAAGGTTTTAATGAAAATGGTTGTCCCGGTCCAGCTTGTCGTGTTTCGGTCGTCAGTCTATCGCAGGGCAACACAGAGACAAACAACCATTCATGCACACACTCATACCTAAGGAGAACTTAGAGAGGCCAATTAACCTAACACTGATGTTTTCGGACTGTGAGAGGAAGCTGGAGTACCCGGAGAGAACCCACACATGCATAGGGAGAACATGCAACCTGCATGCAGAAAGACCCACTGCGGCACTATGATGAATCCAAAAAAAGGTTAAAAATAAAACAACTGGACTTCTATTCTGAAGCTGAAGGTGTTTCGCTTCCCATCCAGGAAGCTTTTTCAGTTCCAAATTGTCCTGCAGTATTTGAATGCAACATGGAGGAGCTCCAAGTGCCTAACTGTTTGTTAAAATTTAGAAAGACCCAGTTCAGGTTCTGATCAGTCTGACGGTTACATAAAAACAGCTGAATAGACCTTAAATGGATTAAATAATTAAACAAGGCTTCCAGATTCTGAGAGAAAACGCCGGTCCGTCCCCCGGTTCGGGTTCAGACCACTGAGCACTGACCTCCTTATGTTTCCGGGGCATGGCTCTGGTTCTGGAGAAGCGGCGTGTGGACCAGGAAGAGCAGCCGAACACCGACAGTGAGTCAGCGGCAGGAACACGAGCTACAGAACCGAACCGAACCTGCTGTAAACAACAACCAGCCAAACCAGCGCCGAACCGGGAAAGCATTTCATCCAAGGTTCCAGACCGAGAGCCTCTCTCGTGCTGCCCCCTGCTGGACGGGAGAAGTGGTTCATGCCGCCTGTGGAAGAACGTTCAGCCCTGCTTCTACCTTTAGCCCTGCTAAAATGTAGGACTAACAGACTCAAATGTTAATTTGTCCCTGTAGCAATTGCTCTCCTTTTTTTTGTCTGAGTGATCTTTTTTTAATTGTTTGCCCGCTACGGCAAGCTGTAAAACAAATTGCTGTATGGGGACAGTAAAGAGCTTGAACCTTGATCCTAACAACCTTTAAGCTAGTATTACACATAGTTTTCATTGAAGCCACATTTCTGTACTAAGATTGGTCTAACGTACTAGTCTAATCTTAAATGCCATGTTGTCATCAGCTGTAAGCAGAAAATCCCCATATTTAACAGAAAAAAGGCTTTAAAACATCAGTATGTATTTAATTAATCTACATAATGTGTCTTTGTGAATTGAGTTACTGAAAATAAATTAACTTTTCTATAATGTTCAGTGTTCAGTTTCCGAGAATAATCAAAAATTGCAGAGGTTTGCTCAGCTTCTCGGATGTCCAGACAGCTGCCAGAACCATCTCTGTAACCGAACCGAATGTGTCAGTAATAATAAACCTGTCATCATAAACAATCATTACAGCGGCTCTAAAGCATCCAGATGTGAAGCAGAGCTTTTGGTGATGCTTAAAACTACATAGCTGAGGGCAAAGTTTTATGATCTACCAGAGCTGGAAATAAGCAGTTTACTGTTTCTGTAATATTAATTTCTGTCTTTTATTGATTTATTTAAGTCAGCCTTTTTCCAGAGTGGAGTCTTTTTCCCAACCGTCCTTATTTTGTGCCTAGTTTTTATTATTTTATGCCCTTTTTGATTTTATGATCCAAAGTATTGAATTGAGTATCGCTACAATTAAAACGTCTTGTAAAGTACTTCTATCTTAACACACAAATAGAGAATTATACGTCTGACTGAAAGAAAAGTAGTTTGGAATTTGCCGTAATATTAACCCTGTTGGATATAATAAAAGATTTGCCTCAGAATTTTCTGAAGCCTGGATATGATTTCTGACTCAAAGAAACGTTGGCTCCTTTTAAATGTAAGCTTTTATTAAAAGTTTCTTCCTAAAATATGTTGCAGCAGTGCGTCCAAGCAGGTGAGAAAACACTGGAGTCCCACCTGAGCCAGGTGATGCTGATGCAAATGAAGAATCGGGAACGCTCATCACACACCTCAGTACTTTTTACAAAAATATTTTAAACTGCTGTAAACCAAACATTTTGGTTTCAGCATCAAAGCAAAGATTTATCTTGCTCAGAATCATCTACAGCCTCAATCTAAAGACTATAATTGTTTTCTTTCTGCTCAATAATTTCCTCTCTAGCTTTCAGGAACGTGAAAGTGACCAAATATCTCTTACATCATCTGGCCCCCTTTACAAGCGCTTCTCAGATAAGCGCTCCACTAAATCTGCATATATTATGCAGTTTTTGTCTGTTTTCAGCTCAAGTTTGATCATGTGCAAGGTTTTAGCGACACCTAATGGACAAACAGGAAACAGCTTTAATTAAAAAAGTAAGATCTGAAAATCTTTGAACTATTCAGGAAAATACAGCATAAAAAGACTTTGCTATTAGCAAACAAAAATAGTAATTTAGGTCTGCATCTTTGCAGTTATTTATTTGACATCAAATAAACAGAAATTCTTTCAGGTTTCTGCTTAAAATCGAATCAAATACTTTCACAGATCCACGTTTAGGGTTTGTAGCGATCTCTCCCCGGGAAGCAAAATTTGTTTTTTTTAAGTAACTTCACCATGTGTGTGTGTGTGTTTCCTCACATCCACCGGCTGCAGATGCTGTGCAAGCTCTGCACTGGTGGCAGCATGACAGCAGCACCCTCCTCTGGAGGACACAGTTGTGGAGCTTCCTGGACTCTCTTGGACATCCCGAGGCCTTCTTCTCACAAAGCTGAGCCGCTCAGCTTCACCCGTAATATTTTAAGCAGCCATTCTTGCATGTGAAGCCGTTTTAATGCCACTCCACGATTGCTGCCTACTTCTCTTCAGAGGTAACTACAGCTCAGTCGAGATAACAACCATATATGCACGTCTACTCTTGCTTTTACAACAGTTAATGTGCTGATTGTGCGGCAATAAAGGTATTTCTAAAGAGTATAGCCATTTTTGCTCAAAGTTTGACCTTAGCAAACCTCATGATGAGGCGACACAGGTCAGTTAGCTTCAGTTTGATGTCACAAACAGGTTTTTATTCATTATTTCTTTATCCTATTAATTTATTAGGCTGGCTCTTTGGCATGCCTGACTTTTCTTTAACTAATTTTCACCAGTTTTTCAAAGGCAACCTGTGAAAATGCCTCATGTGTCACTTTTTGTTACTCCTTCCCCTGGAGAGACCAACGGCGACGGACCTCGTGGTCCCGGGGTCGAGGTGCTCTCTTTGCCACAGCCACACCTTAGCAGACGCTGAACACCCAGAAACAAGTGTTGTATTTTTAATTGATTCTGGAGGGTCTGCATGTCGAGTAGAGAGTCAGGCCTAAGGCAGAATTTGATTTGGGGGCTCCTCTTCCTCTCCTCTTCCTGTTTAGGTTGTGGCCTAATTTAATCAGCTTAGTTTATAAGCAATCACGGAAAATTTGCTAAGATATATTGATGAACAAACTGAACTCAAACGCAAAGAAAAGATTTACCAACTCGTAGCATCAACAACCGAACATTTTAAACATGAATTTAAAAATATTTTCATTTATCTCTGAGAGAAATGAATGCAAGTGAAGCTGAATAGCTGTCTCGTTCTAAATAAACAGCTATAATATGTTTAAATCGATGCTCTGTGTTAAAATTCAAGCATTCACATCTTCATTGCACAATAATTGCACCTTATTACCTCAATATCTGTTGTCTGCGACTCATGAAGGGCAACTATTTCATACAAACTTTTGAATCATCCTCTCATTTTTTAATCTCTCTTGAACGCTACAAGAAAAAAACAACAACCCCCAGCGGCTTAGTTTTATTGTGCCTTAAAGCATAGATTGTCATAAATCCTTGCGGTTGTTGACAAATGTTCATTTACTAAAAATGGGTTTGGTAAAGAACCGATGTTTGCTCCCCCTAAAAGTCAGGTCCATGATTTCATTTAAATATCTGAACCTTGAAGGCCGGCAACCGTGTCTGCTGCTTGTTTAAATAAATGCAGGAGATTTTAATGAATTTTCAGAAGCAGCTGCGTGTGGTGCTGCTGTGCAGAATGAGGTGGAGCGAGCAGGAAACCCATAAGGCTGATAAGTATTCAGACCTTGTCTAGACTGCATCAGGATAGAAAACACTCCTCCTCTTCCTCCTCCTCCTCCTCCTCCTCCTCTCTGCATCAGTGTAGTGGGATCTCCTTCATCCAGGCAGGAAAAGAGGGACGAAACGGAGGGGAATCCCACTCCCCTTCTTACCATCCTGCAGGAGAAAAAAGGGCAGGTAAACCACCTCTCTGTTTCTTCTCGTTTCTGCTCTGCAGCTCTCGTTAATATAAACATGACGAGAATATGAATATTTCTTCTGCTTTCTGGGACGTTGTGTTTGGCTACTTTGGAACCACGTTTGGTTCAGGCGAAGTTTCCTGAAGCGCGTGCCGTTTTCATCTTTCCCTGAAACTGGCTGCGGCGATGTGTCAGGAGAAACAACGTGTGTTTTTGACATGCATCATCCAGCTGTTACATAATGTGGCTCTTTGCTCGTTCGTGTGGAATACAGAACAGCTGTCCAGCTGCCTCCCGTCTGTAACAAAACACACTTCCTGCAAACAAACCCCACTGACAGTTTAAATGATAAATCTTACTATTTGGTGCTTTGGATTGTTGCTTGTTGTCATTAACCTGCAGGTTCTGATTTCTGTCTGCAGTCCCAGGAGTTTGAGATGTATGTGAAGTTAAATAGTTTGCAGATGTTTGTATTGAAGTAGGTGCATCTTCTGTGGACTTTGGACTTTATTTATGACCTTTTTAAAGCAGATGCAGTGACTAATGATACCCAGCCTGCGCTCATGTATCCCCCTGAAACTATGATTTCATTGCATGGTCGCCACTCCGGTTCTCCGCTCTGGTTTTACTGGGTACAAGTGGAAGAAATCAGTTTCCTGTGGAGGGTGGCCGGGCTCAGCCTTGGAGAGAGACCAGCTGAGGAGCTCTGTTATCCGTGGGGAGCTCAAAGTAGAGCCGCTGCTTCTCCGCATCAAAAGGAGCCAGTTTAAGCAATTCAGACATCTGATTAAGATGAATAAACACAGGAAGCTTACCATCATCCCTCTGTTTTAGTATGCATTATGCCTGTAAATTTGAATTTGACTTTGGAAAGTGCCTTGAGATGATGTGTATCATGAATTGGCGCTATATAAACGCTATATAAACAAAATTCAGTTGAACTGGGTTGAATTAAATACATTTGTAGTGAAACTGCAGAAACAAACAGCTTCTGTATCTATCTATCTATCTATCTATCTATCTATCTATCTATCTATCTATCTATCTATCTATCTATCTATCTATCTATCTATCTATCTATCTATCTATCTATCTATCTATCGATCGATCGATCGATCGATAGATATAGATATACATCTATATCTATATCTAGATAGATAGATAAATAATACATATAATTAGCAAATATATGTATAAAATAAAATATTTTGAATCTTCTTTGTCTGAAAATAGTGAGAATTTCTATGGCAGGTTACATCCCAAGCCCATGGACCAGTTCTGTGGATCTGCTACTGACTGCAGCAGAAAAATGACTCAAATTGTGGTTGCATGTTTGCAATGAATGAGTTCAAGATCATGCCAAAAAAAAAAGGTTTTGCATTACATTGAATTCATAGATTCAAAAGCTTATGTTTTTTTTTTTTTTACGCCGTCTGATTATTTGTGCAGTCAGAACTGCACACTGGTGATCAGTCAGGGCCGACGATCTTTAAGAAACCCGTTTGGCTTCAAGCATCAACCTCTTTACACCATCTGCATCTTGGCTGAAAGGAAAAACAAGCCTTTAATGCACCATGCATTGTTTTAAAGGAATCCTCCTTTCCTGAACGTGCCCAGACCTTTCCTATGTTCCTCTAAATCCTGGAGCTCACCAATTAATTCATGAATTTTCTGAGCAACGAGCCAACAGGGCGGCAGGCTGCGGAGAGTGCTGTTTGGGCTCGGCCTGATTTATAATGCATGGAAGGGGAACGGAAGGGGGGTGGGGGGTGTAATCAGAAAAATATATATATGGAGGAGGAGGGGAGGAAGGTGGAAAAAGAAATGTTGGATTTATTTGCAGCTCTGGAGCTCTTTCAGTGAGCTGATGTTCCATCTGCAATAAACCTGACGTTTAACACCAGAGGAAGGTCCGGATCCTCTCAGGTCTCCCGTTTCACAGAGTTAAAGCTCGCCCCAGTTTCTCTGGGGAAAATCTAGAACGGTTTTAGCACCAATTGATAAATACGTCACGCTGAAAACTGATTATGGTCAGCATCCAGTGAGGTAAACATCCACCGGGTCAGCCGTGGAGAAGAGTCATGCAAACAGATTCCTGCAGATATTCAGATGCAAAGTTAACTTTCTCCTGTTTATTTCAAGCTGCACTTTATTTCTGCACATAGACCCAAAAGGTCTCAATAAAAGCATAAACCAGGCGAACAATAAGAAAATATGTCAGACCTCAGGACAAACTCCTGCCGTGATTTCCTATTTAAATCCTGATTTTATGCGTACCGAGGCCGGTTTCTTCCCATCATAAACCTCTTAGTGTGGATGTGGTGTTATTGAGGTCTGTGGGACCTGATGCATGCAGGAAACCAGCCAGCAGGGATTGTTTGAGCAGAATAGGGGGCGTGGGGGTTGTATTTTAATCAGCATCCTGCTCATTGATCAGCGCTTGCTCCCGTCTGCTCGGGCTGCAGAACTGTGCGGCAGAGCGGTCCAATCCAATCTAATGTGCTGAGACGTGCCAAATCAGGAAGATCAATCTCAGAAATTCCAGCCTTCTGGACCCAAGACAAGAAATAATTTACAGAGTCATGGATTCAGGCTCTTGTTAAAGTCAGAAAACTATTTTTTTTTTATTCGGCTGCCTTCTTCACTAATTAACTAGAAGGCCTTGAAGCCTTCAGTTTAGCTGCAGGAAAAAAGAAAAAACAGCATTTATTGTGGCGGTGGCAGAGTTTCTATGTTTTTATGTGAATTTAAGAAGCCGGTTCTGGTCCCAAAATAAGCAAAAAACATACATTTTCTTTAGATCTGATTTTGATGTGCTTAGATAGCAGACATAACTAACTTAAAGATGTCTGGAGTATCTACACCAGAGTTGGGACCAACTCATTACTTCCTAATTCACAAGTAAGTAAAATCTTATGTAATCTCAAGTCGAGTCCGAAGTCAATTTTTTATGGTGTAGATTTCAAGCTATTAACGTGTCATAATGAGCTATCTTTGAAACACTGAACATATAAACCTAAAATAAGTGTTCGCTTAAATGTCACAAAGCATCTAAAATGCGTTCTATTGATGTTCAACATGTTCCTTAGGATTTTCCTCCGGCTTGCTCTGCGTCTGCTGGTTTGCAGCTGCGACCTGCTTATGGAGGTATTTTTGAATCCAAAGTACTTGTAACTTTATTTTTGTAAATGTGAAAGACAGAAAAACAATTACAACTACAAATCTCTTACAGCATTTCAGTACACAAATATTTTACATTCAAATGTACCTTCATACAGGCTCCCCTGACTTTAATGACAGCATCAAGTCACACCAAGTAAAGACTCCCAAGTCCAAGTCATCAAATCTGTAACTCCACTCCGACTTGAGTGACGCCTTGAGGATGTTGAGTCGTGCTGGTGAAGATTCTCAGTCATCCAGGTCATGGTCATTCCAAAAAAGTTAAAAAACAAAAAACAACTGGACTTTTTTTTTTCCAAAGTTTGAAGACGTTTCGCTTCCCATCCAGAAAGCTTTCTCAATTCAAAATGTCTGGAGTAGTGTGGAGTTCCAAGCTTTATATTATTGCCCAAAAAGGCCTTGTTATGGCTTAGATAACATGCAAATTGAACCGAAACAGGTCCAGTTGTTTTGTTTTTGAACTTTTTTAGGATGTTGAGTTGGGAAACCCGACAGGTTTCCAGCTAAGACCCCTCGACGCTGTGAGGTCACATGAGGCGACATGAGAGCCGAGATTCGCCGTGGACTCGTGGCGTTTCCAGTCAGACTGGTTCCATCCGTGTAATCCAGCCGAAGTGTGCCGCTGGCATTATGGATGCTCCCCATCGCCTGATTGTATGTTTGAACGTGCACAGCTGGCGGTCTGACCGCAGAGCCGGAGTCACTCTGATGGCAGTAAAGGGATTAAGGTCAGCTGGTGCAAACCATGTGCATTTGTTGGGGGGGGACTTTAACCTTTTCAAGATAACTGAATCCAACTGCAAAAACGGATCTAAAAATAAGTAAAATGTTCTTAAAATTAATGTTTCTGTCCTAGATTTGAGCAGGTAGATAAGATAATCTGCCAATGGAATGAGTATTTTGACCCCTAAAATAAGATAATTAGATAAACTGCACTTGAAATAAGATGATGGAGATGAATTGTTCTGATTTTAAGTGCAAAAATCTTATTCTATTGGCAGATTATCTTATTTACCTGCTCAAATCAAGGAAAAATACATTAATTTTAAGAACATTTTACTTATATGTAGTTCGTTTTTGCAGTGAAATCTCTGGTTGTAGATTCAATCAGGTTTTGTAATTGGGTTCTCTTTCCAGACCCCAGTTCCCCGCGACATTTGGTTTAGTTTTACTCCTTCTTTGAATTATTGGTTTTCTGGTTGGAAATGTTATTTTTTTTGTCTGGTTTCTGCGATGACGGTTTGCTTGGATTTCCTTTCATTGATAAATGTTTATCCTTTAATATGTCTTCCCTGTTTCTGGACCTTCTACCTTTGTGGGCCTTATGGACGCTGTAGTAAATCTAATATAACGCGCCCGCTGTGCCTCTTTCTTCCGTTGTAGCCGCATGAACACACCGATCGCTCAGCTGTCGGCTGCGTTTGAGAATGACCCTCATTTTCAGGTTGCATTAAATGCTGTCTGGAGATCTTTAATCTGAACCAGGAACAGGAACAGGACTCTGTTTACAGTAAAACTTCACTACAGATCTTACCGGCTATCTTTTTTTTTCTGTTTGTGAAGATTTTGCCTGACCTTTAAAAGACAATAAGCCTGTTCATCCTTTTTGGCACCTCTTTCTCCACCTGAAGGTGAAAACAGCCCCTCTGAGCATAAACGCACTAATGAGCCCAGCGGAACAGCTCAAAGAGGCCTGCTGTCAGGAAGGAGGGCTCACTCTGACTTTAATCAGACCTAAACCAGGATGCAGACCATAAACGAAGACTTCAGAGATTTTATTTCATCTTTTTTTTTTTTTTTTTTACCTTTGGAGATGAAGTGATTTGATCACAGGATATGTATTCGAGCAGTTTTAATGCCAGGATGAATGATCTGAAGAGACAATTGGTCAGTTTTGACCTTACAGCAGCATCGGTTTCTGTTAACAGTGTCGTTAAAATCTCTGATAATTGGCCACTTCTTTTTTTCCTCGATCGTCAATGAGATTTAGCCGCTGCAGCAGTTCATGTGAGCAAATATCATTCACAAGGCACGGGGGGGGGGGGGGGGGGGGGGGGGGGGTGTAGCAGGTCCCACCTCATCTGGATGTGAAAGAAAATCCCAAAGGATCTTCCTCTAGTTCCTCCTCCTCCTCCTCCTCCTCCTCCTCCTCCCAGGAGAAACAGAAGCAGAAACAGACAACATATCTTCCAACAGGATCACGCTTATAATTTCAGCTGAAATAACAGCAACGAATACAGACGACAGAAGGAGACTGCTAAATGGAAAAGAGGTCGGCTTTTGGAGTTAATGAATCTCTTCTCAGTTTCTCATCTGCTGCCTCCTTCATCAATTAGTAATGATGCTTTACGGCATAAAGAAACAGCCTCCAGCGGCCGCACTCAGGCAGCAGATGTAAAAAAAAAACAAAAAAAAACAAAAAAAAAGGGAAATATGGCAAAGAGAACAAAAGTAAAAAACCCCCAAAAATAATAAATTTAATTAAAGACAAGCATGAAGAAAAGAGGAAGAGGTGGTGATGTGTGTCAAGCATCTCTGCTCTAAGTCAACACATCTGTCAACCCTCTTCCTCCTCCTCCTCCTCCTGGTCTCTCCATCCCTCCATCCCCCTCCCACCAGTCAACCATCTGCCTCCTCAGGACCCCCCCCCCCCCTACAGAAACGTGGCACGGTCCGGCTCACCTCGGAGCTCAGAGGACTGAACCAATGAGGGCGTGGCAGGGTGGAGGAGGAGAGGGGATCAGCAGCAGGGAGGAGTGCTGCAGTGAAACAGGGAAAGCTGACAGCATCCTCTTCTAATCCCTCAGTCGTGCCTCAGCGTTGGATGCTCTTTACAAAGTCTGAAAAAAAAAATACTGAAAAAAAATAGGATTTATTCAGAGCTCTGAAGCTTCGTTCTCACTTGTCCCGGTAAGAGAAGTAATTTCCTTTTTTATTTCTAAATGCTTTTAATCTTTTTATTGTGTGAGTCAGAGATTTACATCAACTGATTCTTTGTAATATTTAATCGGGGATAGGATTAAAACTGTTAATTTAATTAAAACAATCAGAACTTTCTCCTCTTGCTCAGGATGCGATGCGGGGAAATATACCGATGAGTTGAGTAAAGATGCGGGGGGACTGTCACTTTCATACATCCGACAATATCTCCAGTCAAATCGCAGCATGAATCTGTTTCTGACGAGCTGCGGGAAGCGTTAAAGCATCAACTCAGCAGGGATTTGGTGCCTTATGTAATCCCACACCAAAGCAAACACCATTCTCACGTTACAACCCTTTTCATGCTGCATGCAAACTCTGTTTCAAAGCAAAGCAGCTGATGGTTACTGTCGACTCACCCGCTGCTTGTGGGGCAGACCTGACTCTCCAGCCCAGTGCAAAAACACCTTTGTGGAAAACCACGACGTCGTTGTGTGTAACATTTCACTACAAGCTGGATTTCCACTGATGACCCACTTCACCGCCGGAGAGCTGCTGTCAGAAACCCAAAGCCTCCACGCTCAGAGACGCCGGGGATCGTTTCTGTTTATTTTGGATTTCTTAAGCTGCTGCATTCTCGCGAAGTTTAGACTCGTTTAAAATCAGATTTCACAACTCTTGTCAATGTCTGATCATGCTGCAGTTTTCTGCTCAAAATTCAATTTAATCTGCTAATGACCGTCTCTTTACAGTTTATGTATTTATTTTTCAAATGGGGAAACCTTTCTCCTGCTTTTCGTCTTTTGGTGAAAACACCTCCAAAGCGGTTCCAAATCCTGTTAGGCTGCTCACGCCGACTCTTTAACTAGTTCTGCTGAACCACAGAGAAGATCCAGGTGTGTTTCCCAGCCCGGGCCCGTCAGTAAAATAAAATCTTCACTTGCAGTAAATGTTTGATTCTCCTACCTGTTGGTTTCCGTGCTCCTGTAGTCGAGAGAGGGCTTTTCTGCACAGTTCACTGGATTTGTTTCAGTGTTTCTGCAAACAGGCGGCTGAACATTGCCGGTCTGATTTATAAGCTCCGTTTTAAACCACAGGCATTGTTGGTGAACGCTCAGCGATAATTATTATCAGCAGCACTTTGCTTAGGATTTATAAACACCGGCCGGCGATATTAAAAGACCGGACAGCGTTTGAAGATTCAGCTGAGAACAACGGTGCAGCTCTGACTTGACTTAGATGACGACAAAACGAGGAGCAGGAAGGTGAGAAGCAGTGAACTTCCAGAACTGATCTGAGGTTTTTCATGTTGAAACAAACTTAAAAGATCTCCGTTGGTTGTTCTCCGTGGAAATACCTCCAGCTCCTCATTCAATTCAATTCAATTTTATTTATATAGCACCAATTCATGAAACATGTCATCTCAAGGCTCTTTACAAAGTCAAAATCAATGATATTATACAAATTGGTCATAAATTTCCTATATAAGGGAACCCAGTTGATTGAAGTCCCGACAAGCAGCATTCACTCCTGGAGAAGCGTAGAGCCACAGGGAGAGTCGTCTGCATTGTTGATGGCTTTGCAGCAATCACTCATACTGAGCAAGCATGAGGCGACCGTGGAGAGGAAAACTCCCCTTTAACAGGGAGGAAAACCTCCAGCAGAACCAGAACCAGGCTCAGTGTGAACGCTCATCTGCCTCGACCGACTGGGGCTTAGAGAAGACAGAGCAGAGACACAGAAAGCTCAGAAGCTCACATTGATCCAGTAATCTGTTCTACGTTAGATGGTAATAGCGGGTGATCTGTCTTTTCTGGATGATGTCACAGTTAACAGAACGTCACAAGCCACTTCTTTCCTCTGACCCGGCTGAAAGTTGGTGCTGACATTAATGAACCTTAATTGTACCACAGAGGAGAGATAGCTGTTGCTGAACGAACACTGGAACCGGTTCAGGGGGAGAATAACCGAAAGGAGCCGAATTGCATCAGCTCCTTTCAGCTTTGACCCTGGATGCAAACACAAATATGGACATAAACAAGCCTCGGAGGCTTTACCCTGCAGACAGGATGACAGGGCCACAGAGCGGCTGGTGTTTATCTCCAGAGCTCAAGGGTTGAAAGGCAGGGTCCACATCTTTAACAACATGGAGACACACAGAGGGCATGGCTTTTAGACCGTGAGGAAGCTGAAATAACTGGAGAACATGCAAACTCCACGCAGGAAGATGCCGGGCCGGGATTCAAACCCAGGCCTTCTTGTCGCAAGGCGGCAGTGCTTCCACTGTGTAGCCTTCTGTGAATACCAAGATTAAGCTATTCTTCGTTTCCTTCATTTCCTCTTCAACCACAAGCTGCTGGTACTGATCCAGGAACAATCTGGATATTTTATGCACAAACAACAACTGATATTCTTTCATTTTTTTCCCGCCATGATGTGAAATCATGAAAAATTAGGACATCCAAAGGCAATTAGCTTCTGGGCGTTTTAAAAATATTTTTGTACACATTGATATTTACATCGATTTCAACAGTACTGTAAAAACTAATCAAGACACATAACTAAACTCTAACAGAATAAAATAGGACGTCCCTAAGTCATTTCCTCTTGAAATGGCTAAAATTACAGACAGGTAGGTCCTGATTCGAGTCAAAACACTGATCTTGATCTCTGAGGTGCCTCACATGCAGGAAGGCCCTCAGATGCCTCACAGCTGAAGATATGGAGCGGGGCGAACTTTCCTCGCTGCATTTTACTGACATTATATGAACCCAAGGTGGTTTCATTAGCCATTCAGTAGTTGGCCTGCATATATTTCTCCTCAGAATTTTTTCCACATAATTGAAATCCTTTTAAACTCAAATAGGATTGGATGGTACATAATTTTCAAACATCTAAGGTTGGCAAATTATGTGAGGTTTTAGTAAGCAAAATGTAGACTGGACCTCAGAAGCCACATGATGCAAAAGAGGATTTCAAAAGCAAACTTATAAGAGGCATAAGGAGAACAGCCCCTCCTTGCAAAATCAGTCTGAACCATGGAGCAAACGGGAGCATGAAATCAAACGGAAGAGGCCAGTGATGACAAATGAAAACCAAGGATTTTAAATAGAGAGAAACGTGTGGAGAAAATCAGGAGGCAGAGCTGAGACTAAGAACATAATCCACAAAAGTATGAATAGAAATGGTCGCAACTAGAAAATATAAACAGGGAAAAAAAACGGAAACATAAAGACACCCAAAAATTCCAACCCCCCAAGACTAATGAGCATAAGGCAATAACCAAAGAAAGCACGACCCACGCACCATAACAGCAAATAAACACAAAATAAAACCAAAACCCAAGCAAAGGTGTAAATTATCAGTATCTATTAGGTCATTTATTCTAAACGAGCTTATGGGAAAAACCTTAAAGAAAAGACGGGTTAGTTAATTAGCATCTGTACCAAAGAGCAACCTCCTCATTTCTGATGCTGCTGCAGGAGTGCAGCTTCCTTCTGCTCCACCTCCAAGCAGCAAAGCTCACTCCGTCTGTGTTTGTGCACGTCTCCTGCTCCACATAGCAGCTCGATGCATTATTAATCCGCTCTAAATGACGCCGCTCTCTGCAGCTGCCTCAGCTATCCCGCTTCACCGGGCAGTTTTCACCATCGTCAGGCCGGAAACGGGCCACCTGTCCTGGTTCAGGTGTAGCATCTATCCGCCAGAACGAGACATTTTCCATGATGGAAACAGTCTGAAGCCTGTTTCAGGAAGCACGCTTTCCCCAGTCCTGCTTTTGAAGTCGGTTCAGATGATGTCTTAAAACCGTTCTGTGTGACATTAATGAAATGTCTTCATGTAACGCAGAGGTTGAAGAGTGTCTGGGCAGTCATGCAGGAAGAGGTAACGCAGAACAATCAGAAACAAAATCAGAATCAGAAATCCCAGAGGGAAATTACAGTTCCAGTACAACCATCCATCTCATACAAGCAGCTTTTTGAAATAGTTTCCCTTTGTAAAATATGGTCTGCAAGCTATATATCAACTATATGGAATATATGTTATAAATATAAAATGTAACAACGAAGGTACTAAACCGTGCTTTCTGTGTATGAACAGAAATCTACATTGAATTGGGAAAGGTTATGACTCTCTCTGGGTTTTTCACTCACGCAGAGGAGGATCTTGAAGGAGCTGTGCTGACGGATGGATTTCCTGCTCCTCTCATGTTGCCTTCCAACCACGTTTCCTCCTTGAAGCTGGTGTTTAACCAGCGTTATAAACATTGCTTCTGCAACCTATGTCTGTTCTACGATCTGACAAAACAATGGACAGATACAGTCCTGGGAAAACAAAGTCCATCCCATCATCCAGGAGCTTTGAGAACCCCCTTAGCAGGAACTAAGCGTGTAGCTACACCTGTAACATTTGGTCCACTCTAAATGGACCAGAGCTTGTTTTCTCACTCAGTCCGGACCTTTTGTGCAGCTATGAATACCCTCAGGTGAACCCTGGTCTTAGTCCGCTTCCACACATAATCTGGTGTCATTTGCTTCTTGTCTGAATCCAAAACGGCTTCAAAATAAACACTTTTTTTTTGGACTTAACGGGCCACCGTTGCAGGACACCTAGCAAAGATTAGCCCTTAGTGTTGCTAAAGCTACGACTGCATGGATGCTACAAGCAATGAGCCCTGGACATGGTGCCTCCTTAAATGCACGTATCCAAAATGGTAGAAAAGACACAAGACTGTGGTCGCATTCAGCATGTTTAGCAAGAAAATGAAGGGTTTAAGGGAAAAACCTTTGACGAGGAAATGAGAATGTGAATGAGCTGCTCTTGACATTCAAAGTGGTAACAACAGCAAAAAATGTTTGTTTGGGCATTTCTGGGTCTGTGCTGCGTTCCGTCGTGCTCGTTTCTGCCCAGTTGGAACAACAATTGTCACTCTGTTACAAGTTATAGTTCACTTGTAAAGTGTACAATGTGAAAGCAAACAGCACCACATGGAAACAACAAAGTCCACCTTTGGTCAGGACCAAACAAGCAGACTGAAGGACTTTGCTGGTGTGAATACACCCTTAGTTGAGTGTTTTTTTTCTCTGATCTTATCCAGTCTCTCATGTCGTTGTGAAGGAACATTGGTTCAGTTTTCTTTCCCATAACTGTTCAGTTAATTGCGTTTTGCCGACATTTGTTTCTGCGCGGCTCTCCAAAGGTCCCACAACAGCATTTCGTTTAGGTTGCCGACTTCGACAGGGTCGTATCAGCAACTTGATTCTGCTGTTTTTCAGTCAGCGTGTTATAGATTTGCTGCTGTGTTTGGGATCATTGTTGATGACCCATTTTGGGCCAAGCTTCAGCCTTATTCCTTGTTGTGATCCTTCTATTGAAACCCATGGTGCAGCCCTGTGTGTGGGGTTTCCCCAGTAGAAATCCCCAAAGTCCTATACAGATCAGTACTGTGAGTTTAAACCCTTCTCTTCTAAAAGCAGACGTCTTGGTTGATCAGCTTGTAAGATGTGAAATAAGGGAACCGTATGGCGGGTTTATGCACGGTTGCCTGTTTAACTTCAACCAACCAACCCAAACCCTCAGCCCTCCACCGCAGAGCTCAGCGGTTGGAACGAGGTCTGTGTCGATGAGCTCGGTTTGGTGTGCACGCCGCTGTGGATGATAGCCAAACATGTCTACTTTAGTTTCATCTCTCCAGGGAACGTTGTTGAGGATGTGATGGCGGGAATTTGCAGGAGGCTCTCCTCCTGGAGAGATTGACAGCTGCCTGGGATTCCTGAGGTCTTATCACTTTGGCATTGTGTCAATTCAATTCAATAACATTTTATTCATACAGCACCAATTAATGATACATGTCATCTTAAAGCACTTTCCAAAGTCAAATTCAATCAGATCCTCCAGGTTGGTGAGAAAGTTTCCTCTCTAAGGAAACCCAGCAGGTTGCATCAAGTCTCTCCAAGCAGCATTCACTCCTCCTGAAAGAGCGTAGAGCCACAGTGGACAGTCGTCTGCATTGTTGATGGCTTTGCAGCCAACACGCATCTTCATGCTACCGAGCTGCAAACTACCAGATCTCCTACTTTTCTAGAGGCGCTTGGGTGATAATCACCCAATCAATGTATTTGATCTGCAGCACCTGGTTGCTACTTTCCTTATTAGCTCAGGAGGAAGCAACAAGGAAGCGCCGACAGCTTCACTGTCTTGCCGATGTTATTTTTAACATGACCGTAAGCTGTTCGGAAGGAAAGGGCTAATTATGTGTTTTTGTGGCGAAACAGCCTGACAGCAACACTGATAAACTTGGTTCAATCTTACGATCAAGTCAGGATGAAGGCGCCGTCTGAATAAGTCTGTTTTAATTTCCTGCTGAACAACCTGTGGCTGCATCACGCTTTATCAGATGGTTTCCAGCATTTACAGACTCTCTTTGTCTCCGTCTGCCTCGTCTGTCTGTTTATTTACTTATTGTTGACTTTCAGCAGATATTAAACTGATAAAAATGTTCAGTTTTGCTGTGTCTTTTATTAATTTAATATTATAAGAAAATGCAACCTCCTTTTCTTCATCCTCTCCCTAGTAGATTATTGCATTCTAAAGTTTTCTGTTCTAGACATTAATATCCCTGTCCTTGTACTTTGTTGTTTTTTCAGCTTCATATTTTCTCACTGTTTGAGCAAAAATAACCAAACCCTTTCAAAACACTATATTGTTTGTACCTTTAACTTTATTCCGTCCCCAATGACCTAAAACTAATTTTCATTTATGGTTCAAATTATGTCATCTGTATTAATGAAGTAGATATAAAACAACCTGAGCAGGTTCTGAACCAGAATCTATATTTATGTCTAGATAAATGCAAAAATAAAGATGTAGCCCTCTGTGCATAATGATGGGACAAAGCACATTACAGAACATGCCTGAATTAGCCATGAAAGGCTGGTTTTCATCTGTAGTCCCACAGGGTATCATTTAAAACACAGTAGATAAAAAATACGATACAAACAGTAAAGAGATACTTTTATCATAAAGTTAGCTACATTTCATTCTCAGAATACGCTTGTTAAAATAAAATATATATCAGATAGCATACTCAAAGAAAATCCATAAAACACAAGAACAAATCAGTGCAATACATTAAAATGCAAAAGGGATTTCAGAAACCTACAACCAGCTGCCACAAAAATTGATTATCCAGGAGCCATGATTTTAAGTAGTTGGATTTCAAAGACCCATATGTTTTATGTGTTTGGGATATTTTATTCCAGTCATGAGAGGCTTTTACTGAAAATGAGTTTTGACTGAATTTACTCTATCTGAAAGGTACAGTAGGGACCTCATGAGGAAGAGGTGCAAGACCATGCAAGACTTTAAAGACCAGACAGAGATTTGCAAACATGATCATATTCTCCTAACTCCCCAGATGCTGTTTCCTGTTCTACGTGCTGTCTATATAAGGTCTGTTTGACAAGACCATCAAAAACCTCAAGCGTTCATTGGCCAAGGTCCATCCTGAGCAGGTTGTCAGTCCATCACGGGGCAAACAACCATGCCCACACTTACAACTAAGAAGGGCCATTTAGAGAGACCAATTAGCCTAACAGTCATGTTTTTAGACTGTGGGAGGAAGCTGGAGTACCCAGAGAGAATTCTAGCCTCAAAATGGACTAACAAAACACTATCAAGATGGAGGCTTGGTGTATAAAGCTTTAATTTATCCTGATCAAATGTTTTTTGGTCTTTTTTATAAGTATATAATGTGGCTATATACCTTTAAGGGCTTTATAAGTGAAAAGGAGAATTTTAAATTCTATTACTGATTTAGTAGAGCTAATGAAGGGAAGCTAAAATAGATTTTCATCAGAACTTTGTGGTCCTCTTGATTGTAAACAATTACTATTGTCCAGCCTTAAAGTAACTAATGCATGGACTAGTTTTTTATTGTCACTCCTGGACAGAATATTTCTTATCTTGGCAGTATTCCGTGGGTGAAAAAAGGAAACTCTAGAAACCTGTTTAATATGGGATTTAAATGACGTCTTGGTCAAATATAACACCAAGGGTGTTTTTTTTTTTTTTTTTTTTTTTTTACTTTATTACCAGAGGTCAATTTATTGCTGCCCAGATTAGGTGATTGATTGAGAAGTTTAAAGACTCTCCACACATGGACAGGGAAAACATATAAACTGCAGGAAGACCCCAGGCCAGGATTTGAACCCAGGACCTTCTTGCTGTAATGCAACATTGCTACAAACTCCGACACTGTGCCCTCATCTAGACTAGGCTTCTTTAAAAGAGTTTTTTACCTGAGGAAGAGATGCACCGATATGAAAATCTGGGCCAATATCAGTATCCGCTGTTGATATTGCTTTTATGGTTGAAAACTGGTATTTACCGATATTGTACACCGATTTTATATATTTTCCTCTCCATTTTAAAAAACAAAACAAAACGAAACAGAAAGCACAGCCTAACTGTTGATGTTGCTTCTCTGCTTTGACTGAACACCCCACAATCCTGTACTGCATCACTGTCACATGCCTAAAGTAACACAGCATGGTTCACCCTCATGCGTAATAACTACTACTGAAGCCCCTCAGTGTCATAAATGTGACAATGTCAAGAACTATATCCTCCATGTATCTTGTACCAAGCTACCCGTCTCTGAGGGGAGGACAGAGTAGTTGCTGGACTAAACTGCCCCGTTTCTAACATAACACCAAAAATAATCTTCACTGTTATACTGGATTAATTTACCTGTCCATCAGAAAGCTGCAACCTTCGCATCCATTTTGATTCCCTGCTTCCTCATGAATTATCGCCACCTGGTAATAATAGCTGCGCCGATATAGACTCTCGTTTTCTCCCGATTATTACTACTTTTTCTTCTCTTACTTACTTTCTCTTTCCTCTCGCTGGGCAAAGAGTTTGGGTAGTCCGCTATTTCAACAGAAAACGGCAAATAGAATGATCTACGGTTGTCTTTGCTTGTTTTCTACTCCACAGATAGCACGTCTTTATATAGAAGACATATAGGAAAAATGGGTAGTTTGTCCCCTTTTTGCTACTGAAATCAGTAATATAACCCGGATCAGAATCAGAATCAGAATCAAGTTTAATCGCCAAGTAGGTTTGCACTTACAAGGAATTTGACTTGGTATTGATGGTGCAGACAAAAAATAAGAATACAGTAAAATAAGAAGTAAAAAGAATATGTACACAGAAGCTGTATACATTTAGCAGCTGTATATTCTCAACATGGCGTCTTCCAATGGGTGCACCTATGTATTTATAAACTACTAATTCTATGCCATGAGAATGCTTTCATTTTTTCATTTTTTATGTGATTGTTATTAGGCATTCACAGAATAAGTATTCATGAAAACAATACTTTATTTTTTGCAAATAAAAAGCCAAATTAGTTACACACTGTCCCTTTAAGATCGACACAGTCTTACCTGTCAGAACCATAAGGTAAAAAATCACTAACATGGGCTGACACTGATGTTAATGCAGATCTATCGTGCATCCCTAGCCTGAAGGAACATGACCAGAGTATGGAGGAGAACCTTGTGGGCTCCACGGTGCTGCACGTTGCAGCACTATGTCAAATTGACGAACCAACAAACCTCAACGGACGGATAAACAAAGCTGGCTTTTGTTGAGCAAAGTGCAGCAACAGCTCCAGCAGTGTTCGCCCTGACCACTAATGGTGCTCTGCTGTTAACCTAATGGAACAATGTTGTGTGATCACCTTCAGCCTCGGGGGGAAGACAAAAACCACAGAAGCTTGTTTTTCTAACAATCTGCTGTTTTGGCTGATGAACAAAGTGGAAACTGCTCAGCGTATCATATTCACTCTCACATCGGGCAATATTGAATTTATTCTGTGTTTCCATCAAGGAGCAACTGATGTCTGCTTTTAGATCATTCATTATGTCAGTTTGATATAATACTCTAATATTAAAATAAAACAAAACATCCCATATTTCATTGAATTGAAATGAGAAAGAAACATTTTTTTCCTCCAAAATAAACACCAAGCCATGTTTAGTTTCTCCTGTTAAAGAGATGTTATGGAATACAACATTTCTTCTGTTATTGCAGGTGCTAAATCTCACACAAAAAAGTTGATAAATGCAACTTTTAATTCAAATACATCAATTTAGAATCAGAACAAAGGTTTCAAATCTTTACTTAAAATGTCCTGGCATTTTAAAAAGTTCATAATGAAATGTACTCCAACAAGGTGCCCAGGTGTTTTGGAAGAGAAACAGCCCCACAGCATCACAGATCCTCCACTGTACTTAATGATGTCTTTCCACAAATTGAATCTTTGTTATCCCACCAGACCCTGAAAGGGCACATTGAGGTCGGCACTGCATGTGTTTCTATAGATATCCTTTCTGTGTAGTCAGAATGAACTAATGTGTATTTTTCTGTTTTCAGAGTCGAAGCGGATGAAGACACCAGACAGGCTTTTTGGGCTTTTTGCCAGCAACATATCATTGCAGCCACCTGAAGCAAATGAATGGGAGGCACATCATGGTGAATGAAGGCACGATGAGAGATCTCTGTAGAGTTTAGTTTTTGGTCACAGAGAAGTGGAAAGAAAGACGTCCGTTCAGTCGCCTTTCTGTTTGAACATCAGAAGATCCAGCAAACCAGCCAAAGGAAGCCCGTTAGTTACACCATTACTAAATAATAACACAGCTGGTCTTCCAAGCTGAGATGGCGGACCATTACCAGAACAACATATATCACCAGGGAGGTGGGGACAGCTATGGGACTTACGGAGAAGACGGTGGACCTGATGGATACGGATACCAGGCAGACTATCCTCCCCAGGAAGAGGACGCTGCGAGCGACGTGACCGAGGGACACGATGAAGAGGATCAGATGTATGAAGGAGAGTACCAGGGGATCCCGCATCCCGACGAGGTCAAGGCTGCCCAGAGAGCCGCACGGTGAGGCTGGTCTAACCTTTAAATTCCCACTGACAAATATCTGCAAACAATCCTCCCATCTGTTGAAGGTCACACTCCTATAATTACTAAAATCAGGCACTGGTCTAAGAAAATCAGGTCCAAGGAAGCCAAAATATAGTTAATATAGAGCCTATCCATTTTGTGGAGAGTTTTCTAATCATTTAACTATGTTTGCATTTCAATCAGGGGAAGGGCTGGCCTTTGATTGGGCCATTGCAAAACATTAATTTCGTTCCTTCTCAGTTATTCTGTTATAAGAAGCAGTGTTTAGTTCCTATGCTCCACTTATCTGGAACAAACGTCCAGAAAACTGTAAAAGTGCTGACAGTGCCTTTAAATCAAGATTAAAAAAGACATTTGTTTAGGATTGCCTTTGACTGTTTTAGGTAAACTGTTAAATGAAACAGCATTAGTTTAACTTTGTAGTCCAACTGTTTTTAAAATCGTTAAAATTTGCTTTTAATTTCCATTTTCCCATGTTTTATTTTGCTTGAATTGTCCCACATTTTATTCCAACTTTCTTTTATTCTGTTTTTATTTTCCTATGTTTTAATCATGTAAAGCAAAACAAGTTCAAGTCATCCGTCCTCCTCACCGCTGACGTGTTTGTGCTGATATACTGTTTGGTTTTCTCCAAACATTGTGCTGTGCATTGTGGCCATACGTCCAAAGAAGGATGATTTGTGCTTTAATTAGATGAGTTTTCCAAGATTAGATGAAGCTTTCCAAGTATAAGTAGTGCTGCTCTAGTCGTCTAGGATAGTGAAGATTTTCTCTTTGAACCCTGATCAAACAAGCCATAGTTTTGAGTTTTCTAGAGCTCATGACTTTTAAATGTGACCGCTGCTCTTATTCAGCGTGTTATAGGTCTAGTTTCATCTCTTAGTTTGCACATTGTGGGTGCTAAGGCAAATAGTTGTTCAGTGTAAGCTAAACTATTGTGAGTGATCTTTTAAGGTTCTCTATATGCTGAATGAACAGTAAAGAAAATCGTATTAATTACTGTAATTAACATCCAAAACCCTGAGCCCATTCAAACCTTTAAGGAGTTCTCTGGCAATCAGGAAGTCTGTAGCATGTTCTTGAGTAGAAGGTTTATTATTAATAATAGGAGCAAAGATAATGTCTTAGCATGTGTGAGACAGTAGTTGCTGTAAAACAAGGTTTGTGTATTTTAAAACAAAGATAGAATGATTATGGAGTTCACATTTCAATCTTTCTTTAGTATATTATATTAGCTATTATAGTTAGCATAAAGACAGATTTTCCTGTGTGTATTCCTTAGATATTAGATTCCTACCTCACCTGTAAGTTTTAAATAAAGGCTACCAACATGAATGCTGCACTTTCCATGAAAGGCAGCGGTTGAAGGCCACGATTATTTTTTTCTAATTCCCAGAATCATTGCTGTAAGTCGTTTAGCCTTCCTATTATCTGATCAAGGTCTGTCTCTCTGGATGAACACTAGACAAGTCTCAACATTTCTTAGAAAATACATTTTCTTTAAGTAGCTTCTCCATTTCTGTGCTTCATTTGACTTCATTTTAAACACCTTACTGATGTTTAAAATTGTTTACATTGAGCCTGTTTCCCTCAGTGAGAGTGTCCACATCGTAGATTGTTATTAGTGTGACCTGATAGGGTGCTAGTATCAGCAATGGCGACTTGAGTTTCACTTAAATTGCAAATATAAAAGAATATAGACTCGAGCTTAGACTTTTGCACTCAATACTTGAGACTTGGACTTGAGGTCTGAGACTCAACTCTTATTACCAGTTTTTATGTCATGTAAAGAAGAGTGAAACGAAGCTGATGGGTGAGCATCTGGCTCGATTGTTAGCCAGTGACTTTTGTGGATTATTTCGGGATGTCAATGGCTCATAACAATCTGTTGATGTTAGTTATAGCTTATAATAACGACATGAATATTACTCCAGATGAACGCTGTATTAAAGAATTTAGGATCATTTCATGACAAAGTAAATGTGACTTGCCTCCAACATTCTCTCGCTGTTAAAGCTATAGTTGGTAATCCTATTAAGAAACAATTTTTTTGTTATACTGTCCCTCAAGTTCTGGGCGTATCGCCTTATCTGTTGGTTGTCCCACATGCCAATCATTCTGATGTGCTCACGTAACACCATAGCTTGCTGGCTTCGCATGCACTCTACTGTTTATGTATGTGGTTAGTTTAGCGGTTAGCTTCGGTTTCAGGTATTCATTGTTGCTCTGCTGCTCTCACTGTATACTTAGAAAATTGCTGAGAGTCGCAGCCTCACCTCTGTCAGTCTGCCCCAGGGCAGCTGTGGCTACTAACATAGCTCACCACCGTCAGGGAGTGAATGACTGATTGTAGTGTGTAGCGTTTTGGAGGTTGTCAAAACCAGTTAAAGTACAAGCCATTTACCATTTAAGCAAGCTGTATCACTATAAGGATATTACTGGCTTGAAATGTCAGAATAAAAGGACTTCCTTATCCATTCATTCAAAAGTTTAACATGCGTTTATTTGCTTACACTTTGCCTTTTTCATAATGTTGTGATTTACATCTTAGATTTGAATGTCTTTAATATTTAAAATTTCAAACAAAGGCTTTCAAAAAAAAAAAAGATTTCCCAATATTATTAAAAGCTTTCCAGCTCAGAGTGAGAAGAAACCCCTCCAAACTATACTTACTGGAATATATAATGAAGAAATGGAAAATATGAAAACAGCTGTTACCTTGTCATTACAGACAAAAACAGGTTCAGTTTGATGTATCCAGAAATTTAACATTAACAGGTTTTAATATCATTCTATTTTATTCTTAGAGCTCAAATGCCTATTTAGATGTCTAAAACAGTAAATAAAGCACTTGATAAAATATCTGAAAAATATAGGCTAAAGCAGCATTTAGCAGTTTTTTTTGCATGCTAAATTAAATATTAAAAGATTAAGACATAATTGTTTATGAGAATTAATACACTATAAGAAAACTATGAAATGTTTATGTAATAATTTAAGTCTAAGTACAAACAGGTTTAGGCTCCTGTGCTACAGGATGCAGGGCTACAGGTGACCTGGATGCTGGGGATTTGATACGAAAATGTTTGTTTCAGTCAATACAGACTTAAGATTTGACACATGTGAACATCTTTGGTTGGCATTTTGTGTTATGGGAGAAACAATCAGAAGTTTTCGTTTCTGACCAGCTGGTCTTGGAAGGAGTTCGATCAATCTGAAAGTCGTCCGATTCTGGTCAGGAGCCAAATCTCTCAGTGCATATCTGTTTCTTTATCCCTATTAAAACAACACTTTGAATCGTCTTGTTACTGAAAAGTCCTATATAAATAAACTTCCCTTGCCTAAAACAATAATTGACATGATTAAGAAATTCAACAGTCCATCCCTCTGCAAACTGCATTAATGGTGCCTTTCTATGATTATATCTCAGATTTATAGGAAGTATTTAACAACTGTTATTGTTTTTATTATCCCTATTTGGTGAATGTTATAATGTTTTTGCAGCAAATCAATATTTTAATCTAAAACATAAAAAGCCCCGACTGAAAGCTAACAGGCTTCCTGTGAAGCTGGATTTATTGTGAATAAAAGTTATTCCATCTCATTTCTCGTCATTTGTTTAATGGCCACTGCTTTGACTCGCTTTGGCCCATCATCACTTTTATCCTGCAGACATCTCTTAACCATTTTAACAAAACTCACAGTTCCCACTGCAGAGTCTGAATTGTCTTTATCATTACACCCACATGGCCACTCTGAGATGGTCATTCTTAATTTGTACCCATCAGATTTTGCAATCACTGTAAAATATGTCCAGTCCTAATGTTTTTGCTTTTTTCCATGTCTCAGAGCTAAGTCTCGAGAAGGCGGCAGCGGAGCTTCTGAGCTGGAGGAGTTGTCCGAGCAGTATGAGGACATCATGGAGGACTGTGGCCACGGGAGGTTCCAGTGGACGCTCTTCATGGTGCTGGGTTTGGCTCTGATGGCTGACGGAGTCGAATGCTATGTGGTGGCGTTCGCTCTACCGTCGGCAGAAAAGGATCTTTGTCTGTCCAACGGAGAGAAAGGAATGCTAGGTGAGAGCTGAGACAATAAATCCAGAGATCTTTTCCATGTAGATGTTAGTCTCTCAGAATACTCTGGTTTCCTACCACAGTCTAAAAACATGGATTTTAGGTTAACTGGCCATTCTGGAGTTCCCCTGGGTGATGAATGTTTATTTTTGTTGTGCTGCCATGGCCCCATCATTCATGTCTCCCACTGAGTGCTGGAGATGAGCTCCCGTGGTCCTGCATAGGGATGTGCCGGTAAAGAAAGTGGAGACATTCTTGATGAAGTGTTTTCTTTTGCTGCAAATTATTTAGTTAAATACTTTAAAGCTGCAGCAGGTAACTTTTATATTAATGTATTTTTTTGTTGCAAACTTGTTAAAACTGTCCTGACAGTAAAATACAAGACAGATAAAATAAATAAATCAACTTCCTCCCAGGGGTCCTACTGCCATTTGCAGAAACAGACCGCTCCCGGACAGAAACAACCAATCAGAGCCAGGAGGAATGTCTGGCACTGATTGGTTCACTTCTCCGCTCACATCCCTTCCCCTGCACAGCGCCACCATCATTCATGCTTAATATTACCGGTGGGCTGCAGCTGTGTGCAGAAATGGCAGAGAAACAAACTGCTTTACAGTCAAAACTGTTCATTTCTGGAGTGGATTTTCAGGCAGTCAGTGGTTTTCTCAAAACTCCCTACTGCAGCTTTAAGTATACCATGATCACCTGGATTCAGGTTTACGAACAAGACAACACCTTTCACAGTTTACTAAACATTCAGCTCTCATTAATAGCAAGTACTTGTACAAAATGATTGTTTCAGGTATCACTAACAAAGATCAGTACCCAGCTGATTAGTTATTTCCTGATGGTAAATTAGAGCTGCATCATCTCGTTCATGGACTTATAATGGGAGCCACCTTAATGGGGATGTATCAGTTGGTGCCTTTAACAAACATTGCATGCTCAGGGCTGATATAGAGCCAGTGATTATTCATGTGTCTGATATGTGCATGAGTTCTTCAGTTGCAAGCACTGAGCAAACGGCTACGAGAGAAGCATACTGTAAGACAAACACAGCTGCTGCTGTATTCAGAGTTTTATGGATTTCTCAGTGACATTAAAGAGGTATCTGTCATTTGATCCATCACTCATGGCTTAGTGAATAAGTAGCTGTGCTCCATTCAGAAGTGTGTTGTTTCAGTGTGCTTCAGATGTGTTCATTAATGCATCTCAAACAGATCAATTACATGGACATGAATACATGAGTGTGTGATGCTGCTGACAGACAGGGACGATATTCAAACCTGACACAGTGTTATGTTTAAAAGCTTTATAAGAAAAAAAAAGGATCTGCTGCAGGCAGGAAACCTCTGGAGGAGCAAGCGGAGATGTTTGTGGTGGCTAAAGCTTGGGTTATGCTTGATGCATATATGTATGTATGTATGTATGTATGTATGTATGTATGTATGTATGTATGTATATATATATATATATATATATATATATATATATATATATATATATATATATATATATATATATATATATGCCCGCACTTACCCCCACATGAAGTGCATTACTGCCTCAAAGTCCTTGCTGGAGAGAATTTGCTTTATTTTAGCCACCTGCCTTAACGGATAGAAGCTGGACTTCACAACTGTCCTCATCTGGCCATCAAATTTAAGGTCAGCATCCACTTTAACCCCAAGGCTAGTGATAAAAGATTTTCTACACGAATTCAAAATATCCTGTAGAATATGTGATTACAGGTGAGCAAATAGGTGAGCTAGTGCTTGAACTGAACACAGGTGAAGTTATTGTTCATATAGATGTGCTCTGTATAAGTGACCAGCCACTGTAAGACACATGTTCCCCCTGATAGCCCAACAGAGCCTGCAGTCACTAAACTGCTCTGTGATCAACCAAAGATATTTACCTGCTGAAACACAGCAAAAGAGTGACAAGTTGACAACTAGATAAAAACACCAGACTTTGGACATAGAGATGGTTTCATCAGAATCATCGACGCTCCTGAAGAGAAAAGGATTTCTGGGCTTCAGATTCGGGCGGTTTACCGGAAAACAACGGTGCCGTAACAGCGCTAAAGGGCATTATGTGATGGCCTTTACTGCTGTTTGTCCAGGATGATTCCTTTTCAGAGACGAACACAAAAAGGGAAAGCCATACAAGGAAAAGGCTGACCATCTGGAATATAACAGAGACTGCAGCTAACGGTCATGCAGAGCGACCATCTGTTTAACACAAATAAGTCTGAGGTTTAATCAACCCTTTGAAAGACAGAATGCAGACTTTGATTTGGCTTTTTCCTCTGTGCTCTTTCCTGAAAGACCAGGCAGGCGCTGAAGTAATGTAGTTTTAGGTACAACCAGCAGCCAGGTTAACGTCACAGAGCTCATTTCCTGGTCTAAGATGAAACCACATTGGGTTAAAAGTAGCAAAAGAAGGAGCTAATGAATTCGAGAAATTATAGAAAGCTTTTTCTTTTTATCAGGCAAGCATAAATAAATAAATATCAGACATTTAGTGTGATAAATCATCAGATAACAGAGTATCAACTGGAAATTTGCTTAATTTCTGCCTTGTGTTGGTGAGTTTGAGTTTCTTGGTGTGTTGTTTCTGACGGGTGGTGAAGGAGACGGACAGATGGATTTAGGTTTTGTGTGCTAGGGTCACTCTGGTCTTTTTTGTTAATAAGGAGCTCAGCTGATAGGTGAAGCTCTTGATTTGCTGCTTCACCCATGTCCTGACCCTCAGCTATAGTCTTAAAAGAACAAGACAAGGGCGTCCAGACTCTTCTATAGAGAAACGGCATCCAGAGAGGCATCTTCTGCCAGCCCACCTTTAGATAAGTGGAAGTCGATGGATGGGTGGACGGTCCGAGTATCAGAAGTCATGTGAGGCTTAATTCATGTCATAAACACAAACAAACCAATTTAAAAATGTGAGTTGAGCTAATGAAGTCTGAAAACGGAGTGGCACTGATGTGATTAACTCCTAAAAAGCTTCTAGGAGCGAGCTGTTAATTTTCTCCTGCAGTTTAATTAGCTAATGAGCAGCGGGGACTCAGCTGGATGGAGGGATGATGGGGAGCGGAGAAAAAGGAGGCCGTCTTTCCTCCGTGCTGAGCGAGTTGGTGCAACAGAGTTTTATTTTTAATGGTGCTGTGGCCCATCTTATAGGCACTGGCAGTGTAACCCTATTTAACATCCATCTTTTTATTGTTTCTTATGTTTTGTTTATCTTAATGCTGTTTTATTCCTTGTGTGTGATGTGTTTTTATTTTATTTTACTCCCTATAAAACACTTTGGTTAACCCAGAAGTTATTGAAAAGGGCTACACAAGTAAATGTATTATAATTATTATTATGAAAAAAGCAGAATTCATAGTTTCATTACATACAGCAAGTCTTTTAGGTGCTGTAGCATTAAAGTAGCGCCAGTCTATCTATCTATCTATCTATCTATCTATCTATCTATCTATCTATCTATCTATCTATCTATCTATCTATCTATCTATCTATCTATCTATCTATCTATCTATCTATCTATCTATCTATCTATCTATCTATCTATCTATCTATCTATCTATCTATCTATCTATCTATCTATCTATCTATCTATCTATCTATCTATCTATCTATCTATCTATCTATCTATCTATCTATCTATCTATCTATCTATCTATCTATCTATCTATCTATCTATCTATCTATCTATCTATCTCTCTCTACACCCTTGTCAGGTTTAAACACCTAAAACATTCATTAAAACAACACAAAAAGGAAAGACAACAGATCTTCTCTTGCAAGGAGAACGCCAGGAACACACTCTCAGGCATGTGTCTCCCATCGCTCTGAAGTGCATCCGTGGCCCCCCCTTACTTTTTATTTTCTCAGGGAAGCAAACTACAATGACCTTCAACATCAGTTCAGTTACACAGAACGATTGAGCATTCAGTTCTCTGGGAAAGGAGTTACCACAGATGGCTAGGGGCAATTCCTCACAGTTGCAGATAGTGCTGCAAAACAACTTAATATCATGAGATTTTTTCTCTTCACAAAACCTTACTCTGTCACATAGGAGAGAAAGATTAGTCATCTGAAAGACACTTTAATATCTGAATAAACTCAAACCTAAAAGCCTTTTAATAGTAATGAGTAAATACATGATAAATACGATGAATATGGAAAATAAAATAAAACCTCAGGCCGGAATGGAACCTGAGTCAGCCACATCGAGGCCTCCGTCATGCTCTCTACCCCTGCACCTTCGGAGCCCGCCCCGCATCTTTTGTGCATTTTATCAAACTTTTGTGCATGCGGCAGCTGACATTTTCTTTTAGGATAAAATAAATAAATTAGGATGAAAATGCCCAGATCAATGGTGGAAATATGATGAGGTTGCAGATAATCTGAACAAAACAAGGATCAAATATAGACCAATAAGAGAGAGATGAGAGCTGAACCTCACAATAGTGAGACACCATCATGTTGCAGTAACCGGAAATTAGAGATCGTTTTTATTTTAACTTTATGTCTGGGATTATAATAACAGGCTCTGAGTGCTTTAATCATGTGAACATACAAATAGTTTTTTTTTTCTACGGGAAGGTGTCACAAATAATGCCACAAACCAGTGTGTAACAATAAAAGTCACGTTTGCAATGTTTTGCAAAAACAGGATTTTTTTCATGGTGTATTTCTGACTGTTTTAACTCACTTTATCCTCTCCACAGTCACATTTCCCAGCTTCTTCTCCTGACTGCTCTCAGTTGAGCCTGGCTCCCTCCTCCTCCTCCTCGCTCAGATAGGAGCCCTGCAGGATCCGGAGGGATCAAACTCTGTTCTGAAACACTGATCTTCTCCCTGCTCCTCCGCTTTCTTACATTCTGCTTCTGCCTCACGCCTCCTCGGTCCACCCACCTTCCACAGCTTCGATCCAGAGCCGCTTCCACCTCCATCTGTGTTTCTGTTCTGAGTCAGCAGCAAACCCGATCAATGCTGTCTGTGCTGACCTTGGGAGGAGCCTCGCAGTCTCCTTGCTGCCTCATCCAACGAAAACAGACCTATAAAGAGGGTTTTTATAAGTTTGGATCAGTGAGCTGAGTCACGGCGTCGGTTGCCCCCTGTTTGCATGACCATCTGCACGCTCTGGTGAAATGTTGTCAGCCAGCTGGTCTCTGGCATGGATTGGGTTTATTCTTGGCAGAGGCTGCGCCACCCGGCCCAGGGAGGTCTGGAGATTTCAGAAAGAGCCGAGTGAGCAAACGTGACTCGGATTTAATTGGTCGAATCAGCCTGACTGTCTGACAAGATGAAAAATAGGAGCGAACTGGGCCGAGTTCATTTGTGAGGTCTGACGGAGCACTTTGTTTTTAATGGACAGAGTTATTCCTGACCGGTTGTTCAGAACCACTTTTGAGACAGGATGATGCTAAATAAGAACAAGACAGCAGTTTCTTTACCAGATGACCAATCAAATAAAACATTCACAAAATCCTATGATTTACTCGCCTTTAATTAAGAGATAAAATATGGACTAACGTGACTCTGTGTGTATTTCTCTGCGCAGGTCTGGTGGTCTTCCTCAGCATGATGGTCGGAGCCTTCCTCTGGGGCGGTCTGGCTGATAAAACTGGCCGTCGGCGCTGTCTGATCTGGGCCTTGGCCATAAACTGCATCTTTGCCTTCCTGTCATCGTTTGCTCAGGGCTACGGCTTTTTCCTCTTCTTCAGGCTGCTGTCTGGCATTGGGTAACTCAGCTAATTAACTATAGTTCTCTCGTTCTAAATTGAGCCTAATATCTTTGCCACCTGTTTAGATGAACCAAGTTTACTCAGCTGAACCCTGAGCTACTCTTGTGGAGTACCTCAGGGTTCAGTTTTGGGTCCGATTCTCTTTTTTGTTGTATCATTTAGGGAAAATCCTATAAAAGGGATAAAAATGTTTCTTACCATCTATATGCTGATGATATCCAGCTGTATTGCTCTTTTTGACCATCTGAGATGCACAAGCTGTCTGAACTCAGTATGTTTGTCAGAAATCAAAATGTGGCTCTACAACATCTATCTTCAGTTAAATTAAAACAAAACTGAAACCCTTGTCATCTTCCCTGATGATAAAATTCCTATAATCAGGCAGCATCTCGCTTCTTTAACTCCAACTATGACTGGCTCCGAGAACGCTCTCTTGGTGTCTCTTTGCTGCACAAAATCCACAGTCTCTTTTTAAAAAAAAACCATTTTTATTTAGACAAGCATTTGCTTGAGCATGTTTAGTGTTTTTTATTGTTTTTGCTCCTGTGAAGCACTTTGTGATGTATATGTCTGTGAAAGGTACTATGGAAATAAATTTTTACTTCCTTCCTTACTTAGTTATTTACTTACTTACTTTCTTGCTTATCTCCTGAGCCTCAATATTCCTGTTTGTATCTGAGCCTGTTTAAGGTTTAGCAGTCCATAAACCCCTCAAAACTATTGGATTCTCCTAATACTTCCACAATTTACTGCTGCTATTGTCGAGTCGTAGTACCATAACGGTAGCTGAGTTTGTAGGAAATAATATTCTAAATGCTCTGGACAGCAAGGAGGATTGTGTTTATTTTTCTTCCCAAGGTATTTATTGTTGTTGTTGTCAACTTTAATGAAATTGATGGAAGTGATTAGACTTTAGGCTGGTGCATATTTCTGAAGATTTCAAAAACGTATTCCCCAGTGGTCAGTTTTAGGCCCAGGTTTATGTGCTATTTTCAATAAGAGCATTGGTAACAACAAGTCAATTGCTAAAGTGCCCCTCTATACAGATGACACCATTCTTAACTCAGTGGCCTCAACTCCAAAGCAGGTAGTTGATAAACCTCAAACTACCCGCTGCTGTCACAGACCTTTCTACGTAATTTTAGATTGCTATAAATGTGAAGAAACCTACATTCACATTGTTTTGGAGAACTAAATCTCAAAACCAGAATAATGTTGAGAATGCTTGTATAGAGGATATGATCTGAAACATATTTGGATCTCCCCAGCTGCAATTCTGCAGGATTCCCTGGTCCACAGGGTTCAGGAACTACCAGAGACAGGGTAATAGATAACACTCATGTAAACGCTGGCTCAGATTGATCTAATAGAAGAGAGACTGCAGCTGTATTTGGATCTGATAGGTGTCAGAACACACAGAGTATCCCGGTTTGTTGTTCGGAGCAGTGCAGCTGCAGATTGATCAGAAATCCAACCCATCCAAAACTTCCCCACCAAACAGAAGAGCCTCAAAAAGTGGACCATGGAGAAATGGATGGCATAAAAACCTGGGTTCAACATTCATGTGGATTTTTCTTTTACATGCAGTTTTGAGATAAACAGTTTTAATAACCAAGTCTAAATGAGCCTTAATAAAAAGAGCAGGATAATGCCCAGTGCCATGTTGCAGAAATGCTCTTGGAATAATAATCAACCCTCTGACTCCACAGATCCCAATCTGATCCAATATTTGTTGGGATGTTGTGGCCAAACAAGTCCTTGAGAATATTTTTTTTATTAAATAATTATCTAAGATCTTCTGTCCAGTTACCCTAATCAAAAATATTTTAATGTGCTAATCTAATATATGGAATAAAGGATACTTTCAGACAAAAAGGCTGAGCTGAGCTCTGTGCATGCAGCTGCAGCCGGGCTGGTGTTGGATTGCAGTGACGCAGCAGAGTTGCTCTCAGAATAACTGCGGTCCGCAGGGACTCAAAAACAAGGTCACACACTGAGCCCAGAACAGTAAACGCGATCTGCAGCATCACAGAGGCATGTGCAGTTTGCCAGCTGAAAGACAACGTTAGATTTATAAACAGAAAAGACAGCAAACAGATCAATAAGCTGTCTGGAGTAAATAAAATATCTTAAAAAAAATACAGCATCCTAAAATTGAATCTGAAAGGCATTTCGTTTGACCTCTTAACAGTTTTGGACAAAAGTGTTGATTTATCTCTCGTTTCATTCCTGTTTTATTTCAGTACAACATTTCTCCAGTAATCTCCCGTTTACTTGTTTCCTGTGCTGCCTCTCTCTGTCAGCATCGGCGGCACGGTGCCCATCGTCTACTCGTACTTCTCTGAGTTCCTGCAGATGGATAAGAGAGGGGAGCATCTGTCCTGGCTGTGCATGTTCTGGATGATGGGTGGGATTTACGCATCATTCACTGCATGGGGAATCATCCCCAGATACGGTACGAATCTATGCTTTTAAGAAAAGCTGCAGTGTAAAGCATGGTCCTGGGGTTTTCTACGTCATATTTTGAGTACTTGCTTAGGAAGAGGTATTGCTGCAAAGTCAAAAACTCAATGCAATCTGCTGTTTTCCTAAATAAATTACTTTTCACTGCCATTATGTGATCAGGTGACTGTGGCTGTACTCTATTGCTATTATTTAACTGTGTTGCATGCATTTTGATCTGATCTAACTAATTGATTTGAACAGAATTTGGACCAGGTGGATTGTGTGTAAACGGTTTATTTTGCAAAACACCTTGAAATTACAGGTAGTCTGCATTTCTATTCCAATGCATACATGGAGTTTCTCTGGGCACTCTGGCTTCCAAAAAAACATAACCATTAGGTCACTTGGTATCGCTAAATTGCCCTTAGGTAAAAGTATGTGTGAGTATGATTGTGTGTCCCTGTGATGGACTGGTGATCCGCCCAGGGTCGACCATGCCTCTTGCTCAACCACCTAACCCAAAAAATGGTCAGCTAATTTCTCTTTCATTACAGAATAAAATAAAAATCAGATTTGGTTTATTTTCACATCTCAAAGCTCCTAACAAACCAAGTGGTAATCCTCTACACTGCCATTATTTGGTCGGTCATATGTTCTTCCATCATTGTGTGGTTTGGCTCATCCACAAAACAAAAAGTCCAAAAAATCTGCTGAGAGGATATTTTGGACTGACCTCCCCTCCATTCAGGAGAGGAAGCATCTAAGCATCTCTGCAGAGCCCACACATCCTGCACACAAACTATTTAGACTTGTATCTACAGATTGACGCTGCAGAGCACTAATTACGAAAACAGTTGCCACTTATACACACATATTTACCCTAAAAAAAAACAACCAAATACTTTATTTCTGTGTCCCGTTTTGTATATTTACATTTAAAACGTCTTCACTTAATACATTCAGATGTTAGAATGCGCTCAGATCTCTTAAAGGTGTTGAACAGCAGACAGGCCTTCTCTCCTGACTGGCAGTCGTCTACCGTGTGTTTGAACAGGTTGGGGGTTCAGCATGGGCACGGAGCTCCAGTTCCACAGCTGGCGCGTCTTCGTCCTCGTCGCAGCTCTTCCGGCCATCGCCTCTCTGGTTGGACTCACCTTCATGCCGGAGAGCCCCCGCTTCCTGCTGGAGGTGAGAGCAGGCGGGTTGCACCTGCTGACACCTTGCTTTTTAATAGGGATGTAGCGCGGCGTTGAATTACGCTCCTGCCGCTGGTTATTGATCAACTCTGGCTTCAGTCAGCCTAGCTGGAAACAGCACAGATGTTCATTTTGCTTTAACGGGAGCTGTGAACACTGCAAAAACAAAACTAAAAATAAATCAAATTTTCTTGAAATTAGTGCATTTATCCTTGATTTTAGCATGTAAATAAGATGATTTGCCAATGGAATGAGATTTTTACACTTAAAATAGGAACAACTCATCTCTATCATCTTATTTCAAATGCAGGATGTCTAATTATCTTATTTTAGGGGTGAAAATACTCATTCCATTGGCAGATCATCTTATTTACCTGCTAAAATCAAGGATAAATGCACTAATTTCAAGAAAATTTGACTTATTTTTAGTTCTGTTTTTGCAGTGAATGGAGCTGATATCAAAACAGCAATTTTTAATTTAACAGAAAGTAGATCTTAATTAATGTCAGACGTTTTTAGAGTACATTGTTTCTGTGAGGGGATTGGGTCAGGATTTAAAACACTTTCCTTTCACTGTTCACCCTGATGTCTGTCTGCTTTTAGACCTGCAGCACTTTATGCCCAGAGGTTAGTGACCCCAGCTCAGCAAAACATAACAACGGCTCTCTGTTTGCACATTTTTACTCATACTCAATCAGCTTTGATGAATTTGATGTATTTCTAAATAAAATTCCTTTCTTTGCGAACGAAAATATACAAAGTTTAACTAGCAGTGCAACAAGATAAAGTAAAACTAACTCGGTGCAAAATGCTTTCAATAATCTGCCTAAAAAGGCCCCCATGAATATATACACTCTCTCTCTTTGTTTAAGGGCATAAAAGTATTTCAGCGTGAAAGCACATATTTATTTACATATTTAATGATATGCCATACCACATTTCTGTCTTTGTGAAATAGCATAAAATAGATTATTTCAGTATGAAATCACATATTTATACATTAATATGCCATATTACTGTCTGTTAAAGAGCACACATTTATGAAATACGTTATTTAAACAACAGATTTCAGTATTAAAATATGTGTCACAACGCTCTGTATCATAACCACATCTTTGCTGTTTGTAACAAACCAAACCTTGAGAATATCGGGTAAAAATTCAGGGAGTTAGGATTTATTTTAGTTGGACAAACAGCTTCGTTGGTACAAATAAAAACACTATATAATGTCATAATGGCAAGCCCTAAACAATAATATACAACTCAGAAATGATGAAAACACAAATGAAAACCGAAGCCCACTACTGTAAAAATCTAAAATAATCCAGGCAGCCCTTTGATTGATCATCTGTCCTGGGTCCGAGTTTGGTGATTAAACATCTTCCTGAAACTTTGTGAGATACTAAAGAATTACTGCAGACACTGCTCTTCACTTCTTAATTAATTTATTTATTTAAGAGCATTAAATCTGATTGTTTCTGTGTGTGTGGTGCAGCATGCGAAACACGACGAGGCCTGGATGATCCTGAAGCGTGTCCACGACACCAACTGGAGAGCCAAAGGGCAGCCGGAGAAAGTTTTTACAGTGAGTGCATGAAACCGTGACACAAAATCACAAAGTCACCTGTGAAAGGATCCTCTTTTAGATTTAAAACATATAGCTGTCACTTTGATCTGAAGGATAAAGCTGAATCTCAAAAGGAAAAGGTGCCGTTTCTGACTCAGATTGCAGATTCTGAATATAGATTCCTCTCACGCACATCCACGCTGTCCCAGTTTTTACCCGAGACATAAAAGGTAAGGGGAGATGGGGAGCTGCTCACCGAGCGCGTCTCGTTTGAACGTCAACATAAAGTATTTTTAGAGCTCAGGTCCTTTTTTCTTCTGGTTTCAAAAAGAAGGAGAAGGTGTATATTCTCTGTACTCGTGTTTGCACGAAGTGGATCTGCAGAGGAGGAGCCGATAGGAGCTTCAAACAGCTGCAGATCAGAACCAGAATACGAGTCCATGCTGTTTTTAAAATGCTGCAGCCATGCAGAGAGAACACCTTTCTATGAAATGGTGAAACTGGCAAAAATAAAGTAATTCAACAAGATAATTAAGCAGTAAGTGAGAATATTTAATCAGAAATAAAAAGGAAAATAAGTTTTTCAGTTTGCATGGATGTTTTTTAAAATTATTTTTTCCAGTCCTTTATTCTTTTTTATCACAATCTTAAAATGATTATATAATGACCTATTCAATAATTTTGTTATGATTTCATTTCTTTTTTTAATTTTATTTCAGATAATCTGATACGATCTGCAGACTTCCTCTTGGTGTTTTATGATAGATATTTTAGCTGCACCCTTTAGAAAATCTTAACTCTACCTTAAAATTAGGTTTTATCCTTTTCATGTGTAATCATGTATTCTGCCAAAATTGTATATTTAATGTAGTTACGTGTCTGTAGTTTGTGATTGGAAATGTGTGCTGGGTGACATTCTTTGCCGGATCTCTGTTGTAAAAAAGAAAATTTTAATCTTAATGAAATCTACATGAATAAATAAATGTTATTAACAAACATACAAAAATTTATATTAATAAATATAAAATATAAATATAAAAAAATAATATATTTTCCCCTTTCAATTCCATTTATTTTATCTGCAAATACATCAATAACGGCACAAAAACTACTTTTGTGTTTTGGGTGATGGAATTTGCATGAATAAAACCTCAGGATCAGGTGGGAGAATCCTTTACGATGCGCTTACATCACTTTTAACCTAAACAGATGTTAATATTCAGCTACTTTGGGAGACTGAGGGGGAACCCATGCACCCATTTATTGCTGCTCTGAGGCACCGGTGAACCCACTTCCTTTCTCCGCTTCCTCAGGTGACGCATATTAAGGCGCCGAAGACGGCCGAGGACGAGTTCATCGAGATTCAGAGCGCCACGGGAACGCCGGTGCAGCGCTGGGCCGTGCGCTCGCTCACACTCTGTAAACTGGTATGCTGGAAACACAAACTGATTTAGTTTCATGGATTCAATTCAATTTAATTCAGTTTTATTTATATAGCGCCAATTCATGAAACATGTCATCTCAAGGCACTTTACAAAGTCAAATTTAATCATATTATACAGATTGGTAAAAAATGTCCTATATAAGGGAACCAGTTGCTGGTGGAGATTCTCAGTCATCCAGGTCATGGTCATTCAAAAAAAGTAAAAAGCAAAACAACTGGACTTGTTTTCTGTAGTTTGAAGATGTTTCGCTTACTATCCAGGAAGCTTTCTCAATTTAAAAAGTCTGGAGTAATGTTGCTCCAGACTTTTTGAATTGAGAAAGCTTCCTGGATAGGAAGCTTTCTTCAATTGCATAAGTATACATAAAAATGGCAACTTTTAGAGAGAAGGTTTTGTATTGCAGCATCACTTTATGAGATGTATGACAGATGCACAGGTGTAGCTTGCACATGTTTTGCAGGACAAGGTGCAGTCCTTCAGTCGTTCTCTCTGCTGCTTTATCTGTGAAGGATGTGTGCCGTGCTGAAGGCCGGCCCAGGATATCATTCATTATGAGCAAATTAAACATGAGAAAACCAAAAAGTGAGATAATTATTGGAATAAGAATTACATTTCAGAACATGTTGTCTTCAGTCTGGAGTGGGACAGCTGGTTGTTATTGGTGGCGTGATGATGAGTGGGAGTGATTGTGAAGTTTACGGGTCCCTGTATTTGCTGCAGGTGCTGAGAAACATGGCGTCGCTGCTGTCTGCAGAGCTCAGGTTCTCCACGCTCTTCATGGCCGTCATCTGGTTCTGCATGGCCTTCAGGTGAGGTAGCCGTGTGTCATTCACCCTGAGGACGAGCAGGTTATAACCTCACCCTTTAGTTGTTTTTGTAAAATCAATGCCTGCGTTGTGCTGCTGTACAACCTTATGTCACAATCTGCCAAAAAAAACCCGAAACTGATTATTAATTGTTAATAGTTTTATATCACATGTTGCCGTCCCTGGTGTGTTTTCAGTTACTACGGTCTGTCTGTGTGGTTCCCCGACATGATCAAACATCTGCAGTACGAGGAGTACGAGGCCAAGGTGAAGGTGAGCAACAGAGCAGAACAAAATCCATGGAAAAAAAACAATTCCTAATAAAGATTCTTCTTTATTAATCCTATTAATCTGTTGAGCTCACAGAAAGGCTTCAGTGTGTTTTCCCCTAAAAAAAGGCCAAAAGACCTGATCAGCATCAGGCCTGACAGCGTTGGCAGTGGAGGGTTTTGCTATTACCACCATTAAATCTGTGTAAAAGTTATGTTTTTGTTCAAACAAAAATAAACTAGATAGGTTTTTATCTAAAATAATTATGTGTTCTTTCCTTTCTATTTCCCACTAAGAGCAAATGCAGCAAATTCAGACTGAAGATCAGGAATTTAGAGCTGTAGAGATGTTTTTTTGAGTTGTTTTAGAAATGTAATAGATTATGGCCTGTAAGCCCAAAACATACAAGAGCCAACCATCATGAACCTAATTGAAAGAAAGCATTCTCAGAGGTGGGTAGTAACTAGTTACATATACTCAGTGACATTTACTTTTTGAACAAAATGTACCTTTACAAGTTTTACTGCATTGTACCTTTTAGTTTTACTTGAGTCATATTATTACTCAAGTATCACTAATTTTGCTTGAGTAACATTTCTGGCTTCTCCACCTACTGTGAGTAACTTCATGAATAAAGAAAATACTTGATTTAACCAAAAATACACCAGAGAGACAAAAACCTGGATTTATGTTAAGGGGAGACCTCTTGTTTGTACACAAGCTTTGTTATTTTAATGTTATTTTCTATCTGCTGAGCTCATTGAGCCATTTGGAGGTAAAATAAACGTAAACAGTAGATATTGTTATTGGAAGTACTTTACACTGTTCTAACATACTATATACAATAAATGCTGTAAGTATTGCTTTCAAGTTTATACTGTTTAAAAAGCATTTAGGAAAGTGTTTCTTATGCCTGCATTTGTTATTTTGCAATTCATTTTAGTCTTTAAAATACCTGATTTGCACATAACCTTATATTTTTGTCTGTCCAATATTTTAAAATATTAAATCATCCACTGTTATGATTAATTACTCAGTACTTGAGTAGCCTTCTTACTGAATACGTTTTTACTCTTACTTGAGTAATCTCTTGGCTGACAATTTTTACTTTTACTTAAAAATGGTAAAAATGTGTTGAAGTTGTGTTGCTATTACTTAAGTACAATTTTTGGCTACTCTACCCACCTCTGTTAATAAGGCATTTGAATGTGTGGACATTTTCTGTTGCTATTCTCCTTGCTGCTAGATTTAAATCTGGTTCTTGACACCGGACTGGTTGGCCACCCCTGTCTTTGATGCCATCAAATTAAACTCTACATTTTCCCAGCACCACCCCCGTTCTTTTTAGGGCTTTTGATGTGAAAGATGAGCATGCATGTGAAATGTCCCTGCAGAACAGACTGATGCGAGGAGGATGAAAATGAACGAAGCCATATAGAAAAAGCTGTTTGAACATCTGCAAGAAATATTCTGTTCATTGGAACAAAATATTAAAAACCAAAAAGACAAAATTCAGTTTTTGTGAGTGAAAACTATTGCTATAGTTTAGTGATTTGGATGCTTCCTGGATTGAAATGGAATATTCATACATATCTTTTTGTTGTAGCAGATAAAAGAAGCTTCGGCACAGATTCACGTTTTCATATTCCCGTCTATCCAGGTTTTCCACAGAGAACGAGTAGAGAACTTCCATTTCAACTTTTCCTTGGAGAACCAGATCCATAAAGAGGGAGAATACATCCGGGACAGGTAAGTCTGAGTCTGTTTATTCAATTGTCTTCCTCTGAAGCTTTATTAAGACTTCCGCCGTGAACATTTATCAGATTAATGAGTCTGAACAAGCATTCTGATCCTTTGCTGGAGCAACCGACAGATAACGCGTCCAAGCATAGATACCCTTTGAACTTGTGCTTTAAATGTGCAAAACCCTCTGCAGTTTTCTCCTGGACAGTAGGTGGTGATGTTGAGGAAATCCTACAGAAATACCACTGAAAAGTATTTTTATTGTCTCACTGGCAAGCTTGAAAATAAGACAAAAGTGTTGCTGGTAAAACAATATTAAGGCATGAATAAATTAGACTTCATCCATTCCTGTATCTGGGATCACATGTTGGAGCTGCTGGTGGGATGTGTGTGTTTGTGTGTGTAAGTTAGCACTGAGAAGAGCTTTAGTGCATTGAACCGAAAATATTTAACATGTTATTATTGACAGGTCGTCACCCCAAATGACTGGGAAACGTGTCGTTTTTAAAATGTCTTGAGAAGTAAATTTCAGTCCCTGCTGTTTTTGTCCTGTTTTTCTTGTTTGCTTTCTGTATAATTTAAACATTCATGACATTCATGACATTTTTACAGAAAAAAAAAAAAACTTTGACTTCTGCTGTAATTCCAGCTTGTTGTTTTACCAAAGGATCAAAGATTTTGCTCTTCCTCTCGGAGCAGATATACAGCGTGTACCACCGCCGTATATCATGAAGCTTCTATGCGTCTTGCAGAATGCAGCGGACAGAACCGGCCCTTTTTTCTGGGATTACAGAAGAACGTTCTGTAATCCGCCATGCTCAGCCCAACATGCTGCAGGAAACCTGAGCCATGTTGGCATTTCCACACCGGGCCTGTTCTGTTCATTCTGCAGCACTAGAAGTCAACTCGTTGTGCTGGCCTTTCTCAACCTGCGTTACTGTCTCCACTGGTGCTCTTTGGGATTTATGAAGCTTAACTCAAGCCAAATGACAGAAAGTGTTCCTGTGTGAATCGTACTGTTTGAGGACCCAAACGCATGTAGGAATCAGGCAGCCTAATGAATTTTCCCTAAATTAAAAAAAGTCTAGAACTTGTGATCTAAAAACATTAAAGGAAAATTCAGGAGGACCATGAAAAATAAAAGTAGAGCAGAATATAGACGATAGACGTAGAACCGTCTATGTTCTGAAAAGGAACTATTCCATAATACAACATTTAATATCTCCTGGGTTCAGCTGGTGCTTCTAATAGGATTTTGCTGGGACCAGAGTATCAGGGTGCCAGAGAACTTGAGTACCAGAGTACCAGGGTACCAGGGTACCAGGGTACCAGAGAACCAGGGTACCAGAGTACCAGAGAATCAGAGAACCAGAGTACCCAGAGAACCAGAGTACCAGAGTACCAGAGAATCAGGGTACCAGAGTACCAGAGAATCAGAGAACCAGAGTACCCAGAGAAACAGAGTACCAGAGAATCAGAGAACCAGAGTACCCAGAGAAACAGAGTACCAGAGAATCAGAGAACCAGAGTACCCAGAAACAGAGTACCCAGAGTACTTGAGTTCCAGAGTACCAGGGTACCAGAGTACAAAAGAATCAGAGAACCAGAGTACTTGAGTTCCAGGGTACCAGAGTACCAGAGAACCAGGGTACCAGAGAACCAGGGTACCAGAGAGCCAGGGTACCAGAGAACAAGAGAACCAGAGTACCAGAGAATCAGAGAACCAGAGTACCCAGAAACAGAGTACCCAGAGTACTTGAGTTCCAGAGTACCAGGGTACCAGAGAACCAGGGTACCAGAGAGCCAGAGAACCAGGGTACCAGAGTACCTGAGAACTAGAGAACCCGGGTACCAGAGTACCAGGGTACCAGAGAGCTAGAGAACCAGAGTACCAGAGTACCTGAGAACTAGAGAACCCGGGTACCAGAGTACCAGGGTACCAGAGAACTAGAGAACCAGAGTACCAGAGTACCTGAGAACTAGAGAACCCGGGTACCAGAGTACCAGGGTACCAGAGAGCTAGAGAACCAGAGTACCAGAGTACCTGAGAACTAGAGAACCCGGGTACCAGAGTACCAGAGAACCAGAGAAACAGAGAACCAGAGAAGTTTACTCAGAGAAGTGAAGCCAGTTTACTAGCTTCCTCAGTGGAAAGGGCTTGTGCAGCAGAGGTGAAGCACAGCAGAGAGGAATGGAGAACCCTATGGACCCAAATATTATCCTGTAGGTAAAACACCGCTCGTAACACTTATTTTCATTAAGTGTTATTAATAGTCAGTCTAAAATATATTTACTGTTAATTTTGATTTACCAAACAGTTACAATTTAGGATACTAATTCAGGGTGCTTGATAAATTATATGTTGAATGTTGTAAATGTTAATATTATTTAGGATAAAAAGAGGAAGAAAAAGGTTATATTATAGGAATCTGTCTTTTGGCTCACACACTGGACGGGCCGAACCAGTTCAGACGTACGGCGGCCAATGCGGTGCCGTCACTCAGCGTGATTGACGGAGGAATCTCTGCAGCTGCTGCGACGAGCTGCTGCAGAGATTCAGTCATCCAGGCATGAGAACAGCTGTTAGTCTCTCTGAGACTGGAGGCTTTGGTGGTCCTTCTTTTGGGTCCAGACCAGGTCAGCTTTGAAGGAAAAAACGCTCTTTAGAAAAGTGCTAGGGGAGGGAAAACGTATATATTCACAATTCAATGCAAAAATATAATAACCTACGATGCAAACTAATCATTAATTGGTCCTTTAGTTCTGTATCTCCCTGGATATGGGTCTCCTCTTGGCAGTGTAGGAGAAAAGGCGTTGGGATTGAAGCAAAAGATTTGTCACATTTCCCTTTTTTAACCACATTCTTTAGGCTCAAGAACACCGAATATTTCAACAATCCATTACTAAAGAAATTCTAACTCTTACACTGCAAAAAGGTAACTCAAAGTAGGTAAAAATCCTCTTGAAATTAATGTATTTCTCATTGATTTGAGCCGGTAAATCAGCCATTGGAATAAGATTTTCGCACTTAAAATAAGAACAATTCATCTCCATCATCTTATTTCAAGTGCAGGATGTCTAATGATCTTATTTTAGGGGTAGAAATTCTCATTCCATTGGCAAATAGTCTTCTTTAGCTGTTCAAATCAAGGAAAAATATACTAATTTCAAGAAGATTTTACTTACTTTTAGTTCCCTTTTTGCAGTGTATTTAACAATGTTTTAAATGTTATTTTAGGACTTCTCGCAGCTCACGGGGTGCTAACTTAATGTGTAGGGCTCAGTCTAGTCCACTAGCCTCCTGAACGCCTCCTGAAGGCTTGATTTCGTCCCCTGAGTTCCCAAAGACACGAGTCGGAGCTGTGCACTGAGAAAGGCCCCGTGTCTGTCCGCTGGTGTGTGTCCCATCCCATCCTCATAGGTTCGTCGGCATAGAGATGAAATCCGTGAAGTTTGAGGACTCCCTGTTTGAAGAATGCCACTTCGAGGACATCCGGTCCACGGACACGGTGTTTGAGAACTGCACCATCCGCTCCACGCTCTTCTACAACACAGGTGGGTCCTGCTGGACCTGATGGAGGAGATGGAGTCACGTGTGTCTGATGCTGGTTCTTCTTACATTCACTTAATAAATACAGTCAAAACTTTTTCACTGAGATGACTAAATGTCTTCCAGTCAGAGTTGAGACACAATTTAGCGCTTTACTGCTATATTTTCAGCTTTTTTTTTTTAGCAAAATGTTCCAGATTTCTGTGTTTCCCATCAGCTGATTGCTATTGAGCTGTTTTGTTTTGGTCCAGCCTACTTTTACATTTCATTTAATCCTAAAATGATTAAATATCCAACAAGCTGCTTTTACAGCACAGTTAAAATAAAGGCCACCTTTCATTTATTTAAATTCTTCATTCAAAGAGCTGATCATGGTTGTCACCTTCAGACGTTTTCTGTCTGGTCTTTAAAAGGTATTCCTTTAATAATGTTTTCTTCTATATGTCCCGTCGAGCAACATTTAAATTTTTTTTTATATATATATATATATATAATTTCTGCCTGTCAAACTGTGTTATCCTTGGGATATTTTATAGCTTCAATTATAGAAACAATGTGGCAGACCGCTGGTAATAAAGAGCCCCAAAAAAACGATTTAACATGGGTTATTTGTTTAATTGTGGGCCATCCATAACTGATATGCACTCATATTCAATTAATTAGAATATGTGTTTCAATAAAGCTCAGATTAAAGTGACCTTTTTCAAAATAACAACCTTAATGTAGACATTAAAACATACTTTTCACTAAGTTCACATTTTATAATAAAAACCTTTTTTTTATTAGCCTGATTTGATATTTATATTCTAAATGTCATGTTTTCATTAGATGTGAGGGGAAAATAATCACAATTAATGTAATAAAGGATTGGATATATCTATGTAGTTAAATAAAATGTGTTTCTCTCAGTGAATTGAGTCACTAAAATTAATGGATTTTTCAGTAATATTCTAATGTATTGGTTGATCCTGTACATACTTTCATCCAGGCTCAAATTTATGGCTAAAAATCCAATAAATAAAACTAATAAAAGGGTAAAATCGGATCACCCACAACTTCAGATAGCTTGCAAACAGCCTTACAAACCTTCACTGACTGATGGGAAGCAAGAGTTGCGGATGTTCTTCTGCCTTGGCCTTGTATTCTTTCGTTCATTCATTAATTAAATAATTAATTCATTCATTTTATTTGCTCCTTTCATGGTAAAGCATTTAAATTATCATTACACAAAACACGGTCTGAGTTATATACAAAAGCATGTCATACAATGTAAGAACAGGAGTCTTATGAACTCGACCCCCTTCTCAGTTCATAATACATGCACATCATGCCATGAACATGGGTTTATAGAATATAATTATACATTCTAGATACTTTTACATTCCATTTCATACTTTTTCATCATTTGTTTTCTTATACTTAAATGTAAATAGTGAAATGCACCCACCTCCAATATGGTACCACGTGAACACAGTGACACTCACATGCTGAAAGTGAGATTAATAGGAAGAAATGCGCAGTTTTAAACCCGGTAAACCAGAGAGATTTTGGACAAAATAGCCCAGATTTTTTTCTACACTACAGAAAGGAACCTGAATTAGGGCTGGACGATAATTCAGAAACAATATATGTATATCAATCATAGAAAAACGGGTCAGTAAAAAGTTCAATAGAATAACAGTTTTCCTTTCTTTGCATTCTAGCCATGTAGGTTAATATTACATCATTACATCCTCCCAACCAATCACAACGCAGACCCAGGAACCAAGCTCCGCCCCCTTCAAAGAGTTCATAGAACATGCGTTCTTTTTTGAAAACTTGCAGTTTTGGTAGAAAGTTGGTTGAATAAAGGGTTGAGTTTGAATTTAAAAATAGGTTGCTAAGCAACAGGATAAAACGGCCAGAGTTGCACTTAAAATATATGTTTTGAATTTGTTGATAATTATCGATATCGATCGACATGATTTCTATTTTATCGATATGCTTTATCTCCATATCGTCCAGCCTTAACCTGAATCATCTCCAAACAGTGACATCTTGACTTAGGAGTAATCCAGAGGCATCAGAATCCCAGGACTTTACCGACCCCAGAGGGAAATGTTGTATTAAAATCCTCTTTATAGAGCCCATTTGGGGCTTTGCGTCCACCGCTGTCCCCCTGAATCGTCCCGTGCTCTCTGCAGACCTTTGGGAGGAGAAGTTCATCGACTGCAGGATGGAGAACGCCACCTTCGAGCACAACAAACACGGCTGCCACCTGGACGCCATGGAGGAGAACGACGTGTTGATCTACCTGGTCAGCTTCCTGGGCAGCCTGGCCGTGCTACCGGGCAACATCATCTCCGCGCTGTTCGTGGAGAAGATCGGCCGGGTCAGGATCATAGGTGACGCCTGGCATGTGATCTGCGAGGTGATTGCTGAGGTTTGACAGGCTGCAGCTCTGTTACAGGTGATCTCTGGTCTCCCCAGGCGGCTCCATGCTCATTTCTGCGGGCTGCTCCTTCTTCCTGTTCCTGAGCTTCAGCCAGTCGGCCATCATCGCTCTGCAGTGTATGTTCTGCGCCGTCAGCGCCGCTGCCTGGAACGGTATAGAGGTGGTGACCGTGGAGCTCTACCCCGCTTCTAAAAGGTAACGTCGCTCACCTGGAATCACAGATCGATGATGCAGATGGACTAAAATACATTTATTTAATACACGAACCGTATAAGGCAAGGCAAATTTATCTGTGTAGCACATTTCAGTACAAAGACAATGCAAAGGGCTTTACATGATTAAAATATAGGACAATAAAACAGAATAAAAGCAAGTTGGAATAAAATGTAGATACAAAATAAAACTTGGGAAAATAGAAACTAAAGGCAAATATTAAAACCAGTTGAACTAATGAGAACAGTCGAAGGCAATCCTAAACTAATGTGTTTTTTGTCTTGATTTATAGGAACTCAGGCTTTCAGCACTTTTACAGTTTTCTGGAAGTTTGTTCCAGATCAGTCCTACAGCTGGCCTCTTTTAAACTTTTTACTTTGTGCAGCAGTGCAACAGCGCATTAGTCGGTACCGCTGGCTTCATGCTGTGTTTGCATCTGAATCTTTGGAAGAACCAAAACGATGATCTCCGTGAACCGTGACTGAAGTGCAGGTGTTGGAGTTTAATTTAAAATCAGTTGCAGATATGTCAGCTCCACCATGTAAAAAAAACAACAACAGGTCTTCTCTGCACTCATCTCAGGGCTCCATATTGTTCAGACCACCAGATAATGTTTATTTCCAATCCATGGATGCTGTTGCTCCTTTAAGTCTTTGATTCATGGGCTTCAACAGGAGCTGAGGATGTTCTGCTGTATTTTCTGCAGACATTTTCAGCTGCTGATTGTCTTCTAACATTTCTTCTTCTTCAAAAGATGGACAGTATACCTGGTACAATATAAACCAGCCAAAGAATTTAAATTTTTTTCAGTAGTGGAAAGCTACCATGTTGCCTCACCAGGATCTTTGGAGTCATAATTTGATGCCGGTCGGCTCTACTTTGGATCTTTGGATTTTACTCTTATTCAGGTTCATCTTAGACTTGTATTTCCAGAACAGACTTTCCTAGAATGCTGCAGCCTCTTTTAAGGAGCCATCCCATTTCTTTCTTGTTGTTCAGTCTCTGTGATTTGATTCCAGATCTCTCTATTCCATCCTTTCCTTCACTTGTGTTGTTAATCCTCGTTCTGATGGGTTTGTTCTTGTTTCTAATTGTTTTCGCAGCTTTTCTCCTCATGTTGAACTGATGAGTGAATCAAACCATCCTGAGGATTCTCAATCACTGGGAAGTGGATTGTTTCAAACATTTCACCTTTTAACTTTATTTTCTTTTGCTGTTTTTTTCTCTGCCAACAGCTTCATGTTTAACCGACAGACTCAGAGCTTATCTGTGTTTCTCTCCTAGAGACGAAGCCACTAAAGGATCTACTACTAACTGTTTTAATCATAGAAAGTACTCCTGGATCAGTGCTTCTTTTTGTGTCTCCTCAAACTGCCAGCCAGTCGCGGCAGATAGCCGTTGACACTGAGCCTGGTTCTGCTGCAGGTTTTTTCCCGTTAAAGGGAAATTTTCCTTTCCACTGTCGCTACATGCATGCTTGATATGAGAGATTGCTGCTGTGGCTAGAAGCTCATCCAGGTCTGTCTGTATGATTAAAAAACTGACTGTTTTCTGTAAAGTGCCTTGAGATTCAATTCAATTCAGTTAAATTTTATTTATATAGCGCCAAATTATGAAACATGTCATCTCGAAGCACTTTACAAAGTCAAAATCAGTCAGATTATACAGATTGGTCAAAAATTTCCTATATGATGATGTGTTTTATGAAATGGTGATATACAATTAAGCCAAACTGAAATAAATGATGGGGCCTTGAGATGAGCAGACTGTGGATAGAAGGTGTAGGAACAACTTTCTATTAAAATCCGAAACGTGCATGTTAATCCCATCTAACAACAGGCAAAAATGTCTCTAAACCAAATACTTGGAGATCTGAGCTCTCCAGCTTGGGCTTGCCCTCTGAAATTTCTCCAGATTCTTTGAAATGTTTCATAATTTTCTTTACTCCAGAGAAAGAGAAACATGCAAATTCTCCTAATGTCTTTCTGTGAGGAAGTTTTTTTTTTTTAAAGTCCGTTTAATAATTTTCACATTTGTTGTCAAATTTGGAGGCACTCAGCACATCTTTGCTCCTCAGAGACTCACATCACCTCTTTCCAAGTCCCAGAAGAATCTGTTCTGACCTTTTCTTGTTGCTGTTCTTCCTAACTAGCAGGAATGAATACTTTTACAGTATTCGTCACAAGTTCTGAAAAAGCTTTTTCCTTGCTGCCATCAGACTGTTGAACTGCTGTTGAACTGCTGAACTATAACCCATAAACTCTGCACAACATTCGCATATTTGCACATTCTGCATCATTGCATCTCCATCTAGCATTACAAATGCTGCCCAACTCTTAGTTTTCAAATGCATTCTTGCACAAATGCCCTTTGCACAATCAAATTCTGTACATACTAATATTTTTTTTTTCAAATACTCACTTGTACACTGTGACTTACCCCTGCATTGTTTACATTTCAATTGTTTTACTTTTAAATCAGTGCTGCACCTTATACTGTATTTTAAATCTACTGTAAATTACAAGCTATATTCTTGCACAAATGCCCTTGCACAATCAATTCTGCACATACAAATGGTTTTAAAAATACTCACCTGTACACTGTGACTTCTCCTGCATTGTCTACATTTAAATTGTTACTTTTAAATCACTGCTGCACCTTATACTGTAATTTGATTTTTACTGCAATTTACAAGCTGTATGCAACGAAATTTCATTCTGTACGCACTCTGTGCATACAAAATGACAGATAAAGTGTTCTAAGTCTAAGTCTAAGAACAAAGACCTCGGGACTAAACGTCCTGCTGAAAGCCAGAGTCGGTCCTGCAGCTTCTGCTGTTAATCAGCTTGTGTTTTTCGTCGCAGGGCGACGGCATTCGGCGTGCTGAACGCTTTGTGCAAGCTGGCGGCCATCCTGGGGAGCTCCATCTTCGCCAGCTTCGTTGGCATCACCAAAGCCATCCCCATACTTCTGTCCTTCACGGCCCTGGTCTGCGGCGGCCTGGTGGCCCTCAAACTGCCCGACACACGGCAGAAGATCCTGCAGTGATCGGCCGAGGGGCGTCCTGGGGGAGGTGGGGGGGTGGAGGTCCGAATCACACCCGCGTCATGCCGGAAGCTGTCGGACGTCATGTTGCACTCTGCAGACGGCGAGAAGAGAAACACTTCAGCTGTTCAAGTCAAACGCCAAGCGCTCGTTTCTTCATGTGAACCATATTCATCTGTACAGGGGGGGGGGATATTTTCCTCAGCTCAGTCGCACCAGAAACCCACTGAGGCGGTGGACCTGCTGGTGTCTGATCCACCCTCTGCGTCTGTCGGCAGCGGCTCCATGCATGAGGAGAAACTTGGCCTTTCCAGCAGTACTAGATCATTTCCCGCCCGTGTGCTGATGCCGAGAAAGATGCTCCTTTAAGTTTTTAAACCCTAAGGTTTAAAAGCAGCGGTCGAGAAATCCTGACTCGCCGCCAAGCGGGGCAAAAAGAGAGAGTTTGTGCCCTGAAACCCTATAACACACGTTCAAGACCTCGAAAAACAAGTGGAATCACTCTTCCTGAGCTGTGAGATCATATTTAAGTCGTGGAAGAAAATCTTTGGTCATAAGGCAGAATTGATGTAGGTGTCAGACAAGGTAAATCATGCAGTGTGGCTGATTCTCGTCTTCTCTACCTATTGCTATCTGACTCTTACAGTATAAATAATAAAACCCATAACTCGCTGTCCGTGCATTGCAGCACTTGCATATCGGTCATACTCCAGCAGTGCTATCCGGCTGCAGCAGCAAACTGTGTAATAAGTAATTTTCATTTGTGTCATGGGAAATGAGTCGTTATCATGTGAAAGCCCTGAACTGGTTTACAGTTTCCACCGGGCTTTGGACTTTGTTCAGGGAGCTGTTCAGGAAAAAAAATAAAATTATTTTAATTCCAAAGCAAACAGTTACGTTTCACGGTTGCAGTTTCTGGCACAACTTTGTTTCTGATCAATATGAGTAAAAAAGACTGAGCGATGAGCTAAATCCACCCCAATCTGTCAGTGTTTTGTCGCAGCTTCTCTGAGGACTTAACCGATTTAAAAAAAAAAAAAACTTCATCAATCAATTTCCAACATGATCGTACAGCAGCTGAAGCTCAGCTCTGGAGGACGGAGCCTTTTCACGGTCCAGTTTTTCCAGTTTCCTCCAGAAGCTTCCAGTCAGGTTGAGATCTGGTCTGTTTGCTCGTTACGTCACTGGGTCCATCTTTGTGCGCTGGGTGGCCAGATGCATCGCCGTGTTCCTGAAAAGTGACTTGATCATCAGTAAGCTTGCTTTAGAGTGATGGAGGTAGTAGATGTCCTGCAGGGAAGTTGACGGCCAGCTGGCATGCAGCCCCAGATCATCACTAACTGGATATTAGCTGCTTTTCTTCACAACCTCGTCATTAGATGTTTCATTAAGATCCCAGACATTCCAGAGATACCTCCTGGATTCATCTTTAAATCTCGCTGTCAGTAATCCCAGGCTATAACATGCTCTCTGTAGTCCTCCTGGAGCCTTGTTTTCTTCTGCTTAGGTGTTAATGATGGTTCTAGATTGGCTTTTCTGCACCAAAATCTCTTTTTCTTTTGCCAATTCCTTAAAAATTCACTCAAACATTGATTCCTGTATTTTCTTTTAACTTTTGTTACACTGTAAAAAGAGAACTAAAAGTAAGTAAAATATTCTTGAAGTGAAAGTGTTTGTCCTTGATCTGAGCGGGTAAATAAGATGATCGGCCAATGGAATGAGTTTTTTTTACCCCTAAAATAAAATAGTTAGATGAACAGCGCTTGAAATAAGATGATGAAGATGAGTTGTTTTTATTTTAAGTGCAAAAATCTATTTCTATTTGCAAATCTTATTTACCTGCTCAAATCAATGACAAATACATTCATTTCAAGAAAAGTTTACATGTTTTTAGTGCTCTTTTTGCAGTGTATATGTATTTTCTATTGCTTTGAGTTTTCAGGGTGTTTTCCCCATTTCCTAAACATTTCATTTGTTGATCACCCTTCTTCACCCTCCATGTGGATTTACGCTCTCGAAGAAATGGCTGGGGCCACGTTTCCCATCAATCTCCAGCAGCAGCTCGCTACGGTCTGCAGTTTCTCTGTTAACTGTTGGCGCTAAGGCAAATTTGAACTTGTGCAGATATTTGTTTTAGAAATGCGATGCGAGGGATGGGCGATGCAGCTTTTTACATTTTGTTGTGATATTTTGCGTTATTTATAGGAAAATGTGACAGTAAAAAACGAATTTGCCTTTTTAGGAACACAAATGCTGCTCAAAGAGGGTTCTGCAGTAATTAATTTACATGAAGTGATGTGTTTTTTTACTATTAAACAGAACACAATAATGGCAGTAAGTCCTATGTTTAAATATATTGATATGTATTAATGCTCACGTTGAACAATCAGTGCAAAGCAAATTGCTTCACAGCAAAAGAAACAATCAGTTAGTTTCTTGGATTTGCAAACATTGATTATCATTTGTCCCTGCTGATTACATGTCCTCAGCTCGATATGAAAACTGTTGTGCCAGGAATTACTTTAATGACTAATTGCATTTTTTTCCAAGTATTTTTTGCAACCCAGAATATTCAGCTGGTAAATAAAAGCAAATTATTTCTAGGGGTTTTATAGTAAAACATCAGGTGGCGTGATTCCAGATTTCTTTCCAGAGCGGCAGTTGAACGTGTTTGAAGGATTAAATTAACTATAGAGGCTCTTTTGTCTTCAACCTCTCTAGACAACCAGCCAGCCGAATTATTGGCTGAGCGATATTTACTAGGTTATGGTGATTTTTACAGTTTCAGGGTGACCAAACTCTCAAACTATGAGGTCAGTTACGAAGCAAAGGTGTTAAAATCCAGAATGCTGCCTTTGCTGTCGGAGCCAGCTGCAGTCGGTGTAAAACCTTAAACTTTCTCCGCCTTGTCAGGAGTCTTTGAACTCTTTTTGCCTCAGCTTGGACGCGCTCCTCGTTTGCTTAGCTGCCCGATTCCACCAACAGATTTTAACTCTCATCCCATGAAACTAACAGAAGCTTCTCCTCAGCAGAGTAACTGAAACAGCTGTCTAAATGTCCTAAATAAAGTCCAGCTGTGTGTTTCTTCCTGTCCTGTGTGTCCTGCATGAGAACCACCATCTGAGTGTGCTGAAGCTTCTCTGTGTGTTTAAAGTTTCTGCGTTTACGGAGCAGACCTGCTCACAGTTCGTTTTTTTTTTTTCATCTCCCTGCTTGATTTGTTGTTTTAATTTCATTTTTTGGTCACATTTTTCACTCCTATCCTCATATGAGTCTTCGGCATCGATCTAAATGTGATTACAGCACCACCTAGTGGAGGAAATAGACAATCACATCAGAGACTGAGACGCTTTTATTTCCTCCAGATTTTCTCTACATGGAAAATTGAAGCAGGTCCAACAGAAATCAGGATCAATAAGAAGAAATTATAACATTTCTGACTTTTTTCCAACAACTTCCATCAGCCTGTTACTTGTTTTTGTGTTTTTTTTTTCTTTGGGTGGGGGGGGGGGGGGGGGGGGGTTGACTCTCTGGTCTACGCGGCGTTCACTGTTGAGGACCCGCACACGTTTGTTTTCTTTCTCCTGTTCTGTTTCGGTTTTGGTCTGGTTCTGGTCGTGTAGGTGACTGCATGTCTGTCTGGTGTTTTCTCTTGGCTCTGTGTGTTTTCACCGTAACGTGTAAATGTGACACGGTCTGAGTCTGAACTGTGTTTTTACTCAATAAAAAGAAGGAGAGAGGAGCACTGGAACACAGATCAATGTCTGAATCTTTTTTTTCTTTCCTACTACTGAAACTGACAAGTCTGTTTTCATGAAGTGAAAACATTGTCTTGTTTATTTTGTATTTACACCCCTTTTTCCCATTTACACCCATTACAGAGACAAACTTTAATGTATTTTATGGTGAATTTCTTGTGAGATGAAGTTGAAGTAGTGCTTCACCGTAAAGTGGAAAGAAATGCAGCATGGTTTTAAGATATTTTGCAAATAAAAATATCAAAAGTGTGGCATGCTTTGTATTCAGAATGTGCTTTGTAGACTAATGAAAGCTGCAAGTCTTGTTTCTTGCACATCTTGCATGCCTGTCACTTTGCACGACAGGTGTTCTCCATTTCATGCCAACATTAAAGTCTTGCCACAAGTTCTCAATTGGGTTTCTGTCTGGACTTTGACTAGGCCCTCCTAACATTTCACAGGATACACCTGTTATCAAGTCCATTCATCCCAAACACGTCATGCTGCCACAACAATGTTTCCACCATGTTCAAAGCTTTGGAAATGTTACACCCAAACTCTGCTTTAAAGACTTCACCAGAACCCATCTGCTGTGCTCCTTGGTCTTCATGATGCTGTTCTCTAATATTCTCGAACAAACCTCTGAATAGCTTCACAAAATAGCGTGATTGGAGTTTATTTTACACGTAGCTGCAGACTCTGTGACTACCGAAGACGGTTGGTTCCTGTCGGTTTTATTAAGGAGAATCAAAGTGGATAGAATACATATAACACTTTTCGGGCTTTTAATTTGTAAAAGTCTTAAAACTCGTGCATCATTTCCTCTCCTCAGTTACACACTACTTGATGTTATTTGGTTGCAACGTCACAAATTGAAAACAATGAAGCGGGTGTCAATACTTTTGTAAAGAATGTTACCAAAAACTTTTGAACCCCACCTTCTGGGTTTGCGTCTTCAAAAACAAATCAGATGAAGTTTTCTTTATTTCATGATTTACATCAACTTCAACCATTTCAATACGCTTAATTTCTCAATGAAAAAAAAAGAATTTATATTCACTTAACTTTTGTACATTTATTTTCCCTTGTTGCTTTTTTCACGCCACTGTAAAGCAGATAATCAGCCTTTGATTAAATTCGTTTCACATTATTGATTTAGAGCTGGTAACCAACATGTTATCTCAAGGCACTTTAAAAACAGCCAGAATCATTTTTATCACATATACAGAAATGCATATTATTCATTGTGTACTTCTTTGAAGACTATTTTGCAGTGTTTTCCTTATATTGAGAAAAAAAAATGTGTATGTTAAGCTGCCCTTTGCTTCTCTGCAGGCCTGTGTTCGGACAGATCAGTAAAAGGAGTCTGTCCCTTCTCCCTACGGTCAGGGATTCATTTCTTTGTAAAACATTCTTGCTTTGTGACTCTAATCGACACTTTTACACCTTCAAGCTGCTCTTCAGCACCTGCTTCCTCTTCTTGACTCCCAGTTCCCGGCCAGTGCTGCTAATTTTCAGTCTGGCTGGTGAACCAGTGCAGGACCACCTGCTTGTTCTGCTCCACCCACTTGATGTTGGCCTCGGTCCTCTCCAGGGACTGATTCACTGCCAGTGCTGCAGAACCGAATCCCAAATCTTCGTGTTCCTTCACGAAGTCCTTCAGCTGTTGGAGGAGTCAACAGGTTAGACTAAAAAAAACACGACTGTAGCTCAGGCTGCAGCGTGGACGACTGAGGTTCAGGCTGCAACAGTTAAAACTCAGACTGCAGATCAGCTCAGAGAGCGGCTCAGATTCAGCTCAGCGTGTTTGAAAGCGAGTCCCAATCACATACCTGTTGCAGATCAGCAGGTGTGGAGAACCTCGCCGTGACCCCACTGATCAGAGAGGCGAAGGAGAAAGAGCCGACGCCGTACCTGGAATAAGAAAACAAAAACAAAAGATTTATGAAACTTACAGCAGCTTTTGCGAATCTCAAACATTTAAACACCTCATGTAACTGAGCCTTTATAAAGACAGCTTGGAAATGACGAGTGGACACAAAGTTCAGCGTCGTGGTCTGAGTTTGATGCTCACTCTGTGAACATGTACTCCCAGTGCTCCCTGACAAAATCCCAGGCCAGACCGTGTCCCTCTCGGTTACCGGCCACGGCCGTGATGACGGAGGTGGCGTCCTGTTTCCGGATCATGGCGGGGTTCAGTGTGGACCGCAGGTACCTGCAGGAGCAGAAGACACATGATGGGATTTCACGAGGTTTTCCAGCCTCGCTTCACTAAAACCTGCAAGTTTAGATTCTTTGTTATTTGAACAGAAGGTAAACAAGTTGTGAGCATCATATTTAAGAACTGTTAAAATCATTTAAAGGTATGTTTGATGCCCATGGATGTAAACAAATCAATGGAAATTATGGAGCAAGGTTTCCACTAGGAGACACTGCTCCTTTAAAAAGGTCCATGCAGAGTTGCATGTGAGCCTTTAGTTTGCAGTTTGGTTTCAGACCCTGGACCCCCAGAGGCCTGACAGATGAGGCCGTATTAGGGAAGCTGAAGCTCACCTGTCCAGCAGCTGCGTGTCGTTGCTGCAGGCCAGAGCCGACATGAGTTTGCTGACCTCGCTGGCTACTGAAGCCTCTCTGAACTGCGACCATGTGAAGTTCCACTCCGCCTCGCCGCCTGCAGCCACGGCGCTGCAGTACACGGCCGAGCGCAGGTTCGGGTGGATGCTGCGGGGAAGAGCGGCACATTAGCTTCCCTTGTTCGCCAGGTAAGGTGGAGCGCTGCACTCAGACTAAACATTTTACCATGAAGGAGAACAAGAGCAATAAAAGGAACCATTTTGAAGAATAAAAGACCAGAGCTGGCCTAAGATAAATAATCTAAGGTGACTTCTCACACAGAATGATCAGAAAACTTCAGATTGATAATATAATGATGAAGAATAAACCTTCTCTTTGAATTAATTGTCAATAAATTACATTATTACTTTTATGCTTTTAATGCCTAAATATGCTGTATATCATAATGTAAATCGTTTATTGTGTTTTTGTCAGTCAGATGTTTCCTTAACCAGAGACTATTAATTTGAACCTTGCACCTACAGTTAGTGTACATTTAGGTATGATGCTGATTAGCAATACTAGGCACTTAAAGAATGAAACAACATTTTCAATCTTTTTATGTCGATTACATTATTGATTGTGCTGTTGCTCAAACACGACTTAGAATTTGAGTCAAAGTATGTTTCTGAAAAAAAAGCATCACCTTTTTTCATCGTCTCAGTGTTTCAAACACAGCTAATTGGCAGAAAGTCACCATGATCCACAGTCCTAGGAGCTGCTGTAATGTAACAGTGGCGATGGGCTAGTGGTAAGGGGGCCAGGCCTTAAAGGTCGCTGGTTCAAAACTCAGTTTATCACATTGGGTCCCTGAGCAAGACCCTTGACCACAGATTGTTCCCCGCCACTCAGTGTGGCAAAGCACTGCTCCCTAAGGGATGGGTTAAACACAGAGACAAATTTCCCCTCTGTGGGACTAGAAGAGGAAAGATTTCTTTATCTAAATTGAATTACAGTGTGTTTTTTTAACCACCATTGTGTTTTTATAGTTACAGTTCTTACCAATGCAGCTAGACACTGAAAAATGACTTTGCTGCACTGTCGCAAGACCGGCTGTACCCTTTTTCGCAATAACAAATCAATACTAAAGATTGAGTTTTAAATTTGCTTCCTTTTCCATGACACAGTGTTTCACATACAGCTAAATACTGAAAAATCTATTTACTGTATCGTCCCAGGAGCTGTTAGCCCCAGTTTTGTGATAAAAAATACTGCATCTAATTTTTTTGTATCTAAGTCTACTTTCACAATTAAGTATATGAGTAAATGTTGCAAAATACACATCATTTAAAATTTCTACAAATTACACATGTTACTAATCAACATGAATTTTACTAATTTCCCTTGCTTAATTGCTTAGTGTTGCTAACAGGCTTGCAAGCCAAAATTAGAAACAACTTTTAGGATAGGAACTGATTCCTGTCAGTTGTAGAAGACATCAGTAAGCATATAAAAATGTCCACTATGTAGCACAGATTAAAACCTTTATTGAGTTTATCATCTATATTCTACACGGTCTGCCCAGTGCATCCTTTTAGTTCACACTCTTGACATCGAAGCCCTTTGTAATTCAAGAAGCATATTTGTTAACCAACATTTGTGGTATTCATACCACAATATTGTATTTAAACTGGAACATGCATGAAGCTAATAACCCGTCTCTAAGGGGTTGGTACTGTCTGTATTGGCCAATAATCCCCTAACTGCATTTTTGGGAACTAATTGCAATGCTGTTACATTGCAAATAATGGTTTCACGCCAAAATAAATGTACTACAGAAGCACTATTTGCTTTGAGGATGTTGTGTTTTTGTAGATTCCGAGAACGCATATGACAGGGTGCCGACTGAGGAGCTGTGGAATTGAATAGGAAACTCTACAGTAGCACAGAAATATGTATGAGAGCTGGAAGACAGCGGTTAGGTGTGCTGCAGGTGTAAAAGACACGACACAAAAAAAACCTAACAAACAAACAAAACAAAAACAGTGAAGTTTTGCATGAATCAGACCCACAGGTTGCGTTCAGGGCTTCCCATCCACTCTTTGAACCACATGCCGGTCAGTTCCTGGCACTCCCTCAGTCCTGTCCTGCAGCTGGTACGGAGTGCATTTACATGGTTGAGCCTGCAGGGGGAGACAGAACCTGTTATAGACGGAAAAGTTGCACATAAAGCAGCAGCACTGACGTACAGCTGTCATGTGTGACCAAACGAGACCTTGTAACCAGCAAAAAATCCTTATGTTGTCTCAAGATAATTTATGGCACATGCTGTCCTGCATGTTTTAGATGTCTCTGCTCCACCCACCTCTGAATCAATTGAGTGCAGGATCTCCTTAGTAGTTATCAAGAGCTGCAGAGGCCTGTTAATCAGGCTAAATCACGCCTAAAACACACCGAATAATGGGTCCCGAGGGCTAGGGTTAAAAACCCATCATTTATGGTGTTAAGGTGGAATAATTAGTCTTGTAAAGGGAAGTGGGGTGTGAATGCTTGCAGTGCTATAAATACAGCTTCATGAGGTCAGCAGAGCACTTATGCTGCTTGATGCAAGTTTTGAATATCATATGATAAAGTTGTTGAGGTCAAAATTTATCTGAAGGACAGACTGACCAACAGGGATCAGGATAAACTGTGGCAGAGATGAAGGAATGCTTCATATCTACTAAGGATGGTCGGTAACACAGAGGCACAGTAGAAACACATGCACACAGTCACATCTAAGGTCAAACATGTTGTATTCTGACGTAGTAACATTACTACAGATGTTTATGAAACTGTGCAACTTTTCCAGAACTCTTTGGTTTCAGGAAAATAATGTTGCAGATTTCTTTGCATCAGAACCACATTGGCATATGAGTAACTTCAGGCGGAAATGTTTTGTGGTTTTTCCTGAGCTATAGCTTTTTTCCCCCCTCTTCATAGAAGGTACACCTGGTCTGGTGTTCTGTTAGCTGTGGCATTATCCAGGGGAGGCAGATCATCCACTATTACCACATAACATAGAAAGTACTCCTGGGTCATTGTGTGCTTCTGTGCTTTCTGTGTCTCTGCTCTGTCTTCTCTAAGCCCCAGTGGGTGGAGGCAGATGAGCGTTCACACTGAGCCTGGTTCTGGTTCTGCTGGAGGTTCTCCTCCGTGTTAAAGGGGAGTTTTCCTCTCCACTGTCGCTTCATGCATGCTCAGTATGAGGGATTGCTGCAAAGCCATCAACAATGCAGACGACTGTCCACTGTGGCTCTACGCTCTTTCAGGAGGAGTGAATGCTGCTTGGAGAGACTTGATAGGAAATATTTTGACCAATCCATATAATCTGATTGAATTTGACTTTGTAAAGTGCCTCGAGATGACATGTATGTATCATGTATCATGAATTGGCACTATATGAATAAAATGTAATTGAATTGAATAGCTGCCTCCCATCTTAAGTAGATGCATCTGTATGAATGGATGTTCACGTGGGAGTAAACTCACTGGTCGGTGTGCTTCTCGGGAACTTTGGTCCAGTTTGACGTCAAGTTCCTGAAGTGCAGGAAGAGTGGATTCACCTGTTTCCTGATGTAGTTCTGATGGAGCACACAAATGTGAGAAGAAGCTGGCTTGTCTGTTTAAATGCTCGTCCCATCAGACGTTTTTACCTGCATGGGCTGATAGACTTCGGTTCGGTCTAGCATGAGCTCGAAATAGTGCAGGTTGTTGAGCGCAGACTGCCACGGCATGTACTCGGTCTCCTGGGACAGGTAGGAGGTGGTCCTGAGAGCCAGAGAGGTGGGCATCAGCTGGGCCCTGCAGAGGCGAGATTTCACATCCAGACCAGAGCACATTTTAAGGAATTACAGGAGATTAAATTCTTTTTTCATTGGCAAATTCCTCTTTGCATCTAATTAAAGCATTTTTTGTTAGCTTTTAGAAGCGTCCACATCATGTAGTGAACGATGTTTTCAATCAAACTGCAACAACTATCCCCCATGGGTAGAAGAAGGACGAAATGTTCAAAAAAGCACAAAGGGTGAAGCTCTGAGGGTTGAAATCTGTGAACCACTTTAAAGTTTAACTCAAGAAAAGTAGGGGAGCAGTAGGGGATTAGTGCTCTGTGGAGTAAATTAATTCAGATTAATCTGAACAGAAAGTAGGAAGAAGTAGAAAACAAAGACACATCACAAACCAGAAGAAAAAAACCCAAGAAGTTTCTTGTAACTTTGACTTTTATTTCACGCAGCAAAAAAGTGATTCTTGATTCGTTATTTTTTCTAACATTATTCAATCTGAAGTTTTGTTAAAACGGATAGAACATCAATATCAACAGCAGTAAAGACACAGTTGTAGTTGCTTGCAATAACAACAGAACTTCACTTCATAGATACTCTAATAACGAAATGCAAGTCAAAGTAAAAAAAAAATTAAAATAATAATTGCATTAGTTAAATTTCAGCCAGATCTCCTTGTAACTCCTTACAGTAGCTTGGTCTCCAAGTTCCTCAAAGATCTTCAGTCTTTCTATGAATGTTGGCTATTTTGTCATGTCAAAATAAACTAAGATAGGATGTTTTGTGGCTAATCTAACTAAAATAAGGTTATAAGTCAAGCTGAAACATTTGGGCTAGTTAAACCAAGGTAGACTAAAGTAAACTAAGATAAGTAATATTTTGATAGCTTAAAAATAGCTAACCTATAGTACATCAATGTTAGAGTGATCATATTTAGATTTTTTGTCTGTTTGGTGCAGGACTGAAGCACAGACAAGAGGCGGGAAGCTGAATGATGAACGATGAACGATGAATGATTCATTTAACAGAGAAGACTATGAAATTTCACGGATGAAACGAGAACAGGCTAGAATCCCGGATGGAGATGGAGGACCTGACACCTACAAGTGGCTGAGCTGATCGTATGTATAAGAGGGAGACAAGAGGAACAACATGTGGGATGAATTAAGGCCGTTAAGCGAAAGGAAAGGGGGGGGGGGGGGGGGGGGGAGTGAGCAAAGGCAGAGGGAAACCTGAACCTAACAGGGGAAACGTTAGAACAACCAGCCATGAGGGAAATATCCAACTAAATTAATAAAATAATAAAGGGTTTAAGACAACTAGACAGAAACTGAATCTAACAGATACCAAATTAAGTTATAAACATAAATACTGAACCGAAGCTCTAATAACGGGAGAAACAATACGAAAGGTGAAAACACAAACAGACTGCAGGACCTTCAGGGGGCTGTAATAAAATATATATATATATATATATATATATATATATATATATATATATATATATATATATATATATATATATATACAGGACAGTCTTGGAAAATTAGAATATTGTGATAAAGTTCTTTATTTTCTGTAATGCAATTAAAAAACATGAAATGTCATACATTCTGGATTCATTACAAATCAACTGAAATATCGCAAGCCTTTTATTGTTTTAATATCGCTGATTATGGCATACAGCTGAAGAAAACTCAAAAATCCTATCTCAAAATATTAGAATATTTCCTCAGACCAAGTAAAAAAATAAATTATAACAGCAAAACAAAATCAAACATTTGAAAATGTCCATTAATGCACTCAGTACTTGGTTGGGAATCGTTTTGCACAGATTACTGCATCAATGCGGCGTGGCATGGAGGCAATCAGCCTGTGGCATTGCTGAGGTGTTATGGATGCCCAGGATGCTTCAATAGCGGCCTTTAGCTCATTTGCATTGTTGGCTCTGGTGTCTTTCAGCTTCTTCTTCACAATAGCCCACACATTCTCTATGGGGTTCAGGTCAGGGGAATTGGCAGGCCAATCAAGGACAGTAATGCCATGGTCAGTACACCAGTTACTGGGAGAATCTTATGTCGTCTCTTAACCACTACCATACTTGTGATTTAGTTTACTGAACCAAGCTGAGTGTTTTTCAAGGCTCAGGAAACCCTGCAGTGTTTCGAGTTAATTAGACGATTCAAGTGATTAGTTGAATAGCCTACTAGTATACTTTTTCACAATATTCTAATATTTTGAGATAGGATATTTGAGTTTTCTTCAGCTGTACGCCATAATCAGTGATATTAAAACAATAAAAGGCTTGCGATATTTCAGTTGATTTGTAATGAATCCAGAATGTATGACATTTCATGTTTTTTATTTGCATTAGAAATTAAGTGTTAACGAGCAGTTGGACAGGTGTACCTAATAAAGTGGCCGGTGAGTGTGTATATAACTCCCAGTGGATCCTGACAATTCCCAGAAAACAGGACGCTTGGCCTAGTTCTGAAACACTTTAATGATAATCTGATTACTTGTTGGCAGCTTGTAATTTTAACGCAATCAAAGAACAAATAGTTAAATAACGGCTCGCTTTTTGAGTGAACTAATCTGAGCTAATAATGAAATATTCCATTTATTTTCCTTTCTTCTGAACGTAATTAGGAAAATACACTTATTTATCAAACAGAACTGTGTACACCTTAGTCTAGTTTAACTCCTTCTGTTAACGGTAGGTTGGAGTTGCACAGCTCTCGTTGTTTATGAAATGTGTTGAATTCTGACCTCTCTTTAGGAAAGTGACAGAGTCCCATGGGTGTCTGTTAACAGAGAACTTAAAGATCCAATAAATAAATAAAAATGTGGTTCAAAATGATCTGCCTGCTGACAATTCAACACGAAAGGAAGGTGACTGAGGACATTTTACCCGTCTCACCTGGCCAGGTTGAACGCGTCGTCCACCAGCTGAGCTCGGTTGATTAGTGGGATCACCTGAGTTGAGATACGGAAACATGAGACGGTCTGCAGGGGGGCGACATATTCCTGAGAAAAGCTGAATAAAGGTGAGATTTATCAGCAGGCGGATATTCTGCTGCACCCATCAGGCGAGGCGTTACTGGTGACCTGGTGGTCGGCGCTGAGCTGAGAAAACAGCCGCTCCCAGTTCCCCAGGTCGTAGTTCACCCGGTAATACCCGGTTACGTTGATGTTGGCCAGAACCCACGAAGGCCCGGTCCTCATGTCCACGTTCAGGTCTGACGAAAAGCAAACACATTTTCAAAACGCTGCGTTGTGTTTAGCAGCGAGCTCTCTGCAGATTTAAACACTTTAAAAGCGCACCTTCCTTCTTTGTGAGCCACCAAAGGTCTTCACGGACGTCGCCGTCTTTCATCCAGCGCACAGGAATCACCCACTCGTACCTGGAAGACCGAATGCTGTCAGAGCTTCCCCTGTGGAGCTGGACATGCGCTGCAAATGGACAACTACCGGCAAACAAGATGGAATCAGCACAGTTTGATGCTTCATCTGTTGTCTTTTATTTAAAATGGACAACAGGCTGGTTGGTCGCTCCTGAAGGACGGGCCCTTCATATTGCCAATCATATTCCAGTTTCCTCTAGAAATGTTCTGTGGGAATGTGGTTAATCTGTTTCCTGGTGAACTTTACTCAGTAAGCCTAGAAAAATGCCCTGATGATCAACAAACTTCTGTCCTGTTGATGGAATGAGAATAATCTCTAAAATTACAGGATCCACCTGTGCATTTCCTGCAGAGGTCCTGACTGCCACCCCCAGATGCATGCAGCCCCAGATCATCGTTCTGTACGGACGTGTTGAACTCATCGTTGGGGAACGTTACTTCCTTGGCCGATGCGGTTCACCACTGAATCCCGCTTTCATCTAATTATCCCCAGTCAGTGACCGCTCCACTTTGGCATGCTGGAGCCTTCTCTTGTTCTGTGTAGTTACCTAGTTTTCTTAGATTTTTGCTATTTTAAAGTAATTTTACCTTATGTTTACTTTGCTGACAATTGTCACTTAACCATGTCTCTGGTCTAACCAGATAATTTATTACTCTGGATTAGGTATGTGCTAAAGCAGGGGTCACCAAACTTTTTGAAACTGAAAGCTACTTCATTAGTGTTGTGTCATACCTTCGAACTAGAAGAGTCAGAGTTCACCTCTTTATGTAAAAATAATCACATTTTGCTTGTTTTGTTAAATATATTTTGATTTTTAAATCTATATAAATGCAAGTGGGAATAAATAGGAAGAGTAATGGAGAATAGAATAAAGTTTAGATGCAATTCACTAGTGGATTGTGCTGTTTTTAGAGCAGGCTCGTTGCCGACACATGCGGTCCTCGGGGGCTACTTGGTTCCCGCGGGCCCCATGTTGGTGACCCCTGTGCTATAATGTCAAAAACATGAATGCCAGGACGTGGATGGGAAGCCTGTGAGAGGTCTCCAGGGCCCGAAAGGTACGCAGATGGTTCTCTATTATTTGTGATACAACGGGACAATTGTCCAACTGCCTTCAGCAGACAAGGTTGGACTGATTTATTATTGCAGTTGCAGCAAAGAGGTGTTCTGGATGGAGCGCAGCGCCTGCGTGTCACACTGGGATGGTCTGGTTTGGTCTCTAGGAATTTGAAGCTGGATTTCTAATGTGATAACTGTGGTAGCAGCATTGTGCTTGTGATAACCGATGCTTTCCCAGAAAGCCACGGCAGTGGAGGGACAGGGAACTGGTAAGATTGTGAGTATAAGTGATGCTGATGTGATGATTCGACCAAGCTGCATCTTTACACTCTGGTGGTTGTTTTTAATGGCGTTTTAGAAGAATTTCCCGACAAATAAATCCCAGATTTGTTTAAAATTATTATAGACACTAATAACATCCACCAAGAGCTGAAAACTGATTAATGAAAAGTCCTGGGCCTAGTCAAAGCCCAGATCTGGCTCTCGTTCAGATGCTGTGGGTTAACTCAAAACAGGCTGTTAATGCAAGAAACCCAAACATCTCACAGCTGAAAGTGAGGAGTGAGGCAAACTTTACTCAGGCCAGTGTCAAACACTGGTAGATGAAGTTATTTCACTCAAAGGGGGTTGCACTAACCATTAAGGGGCAGGTCGTCCTCATTTAGAACACACTTTTGTTGGTTTCTTTAATTTTGTGAGTTTTCCTCTAATTAAGCCCCTCTCTTTTTGAGAGACAAATAACAAAAAGACTACACATTTATATGTGACGCTTTTTACAATCACCTAAGATGGCTGATTCCATCTTTTTTGCAGGAGGTTGTATTTTAAACACATATTCATGGTGTGGCAGTGTTGCATACTTGTATGGTGATTTGACGGTGACATTCTTTTCTGGATCCAGCCGGAAGTGATTCTGGGACACCTTTCCTGTGCTCGTATCTATTGTAACCACTGGGAAGCCCATCTGAAGCACCCAGGGGTTCATGATGGCGGCCACTTGATGAGGAAGAGGCACGTTGTTGTCTTTCACGGCCTGCAGAATTCACGTTAGTGACACGAAAAGATTCACCAACAGTTAAAACTAGTCCATGCATTTGTTACTTCAAGGCTGGATTATTGTAATTCTTTACTATCAGGAAGTCCACAAAATGCAGTTCAAAGTCTTCAGCTGATCCAAAATGCTGCAGCAAGAGTTCTGATGAGAATCAACAAGAGGGATCATATTTCTCCAATTTTAGCTTCCCTTCATTGGCTTCCTGTTAAATCAAGAATAGAATTTAAAATTCTTCTTCTAACGTATAAAGCCCTTAATAATCAAGCTCCATCATATATCAGAGCTCTGATTACCCCGTATGTTCCTAACAGAGCACTTCGCTCTCAGACTGCAGGTCTGCTGGTGGTTCCTAGAGTCTCTAAAAGTAGAATGGGAGGCAGATCCTTTAGCTATCAGGCTCCTCTCCTGTGGAACCAACTCCCAGTTTTGGTCCGTGAGGCAGACACCCCGTCTACTTTTAAGACTAATCTTAAAACTTTACTTTCTGACAAAGCTTATAGTTAGAATGGCTCATGTTACCCTGAGCTACCTCTATAGTTATGCTGCTATAGGCTTAGGCTGCTGGAGGACATCAGAGTCTATTTCTCTCACTCTGCTGAGTTCTCCTACTGCTCTCCAATTGGCATTGTTTGTTGTTATTTCAACTTTTAACTTTTTGTTCTGTCATTGTTTCTCTTCATAGAAGGTACACCTGGTCTGACGTTCTGTTAGCTGTGACATCATCAGGGGAGGCAGATCATCCACTATTACCATCTAACATAGAAAGTACTCCTGGATCAATGTGAGCTTCTGATGCTTTCTGTGTCTCTGCTCTGTCTTCTCTAAGCCCCAGTGGGTCGAGGCAGATGAGCGTTCACACTGAGCCTGGTTCTGGTTCTGCTGGAGGTTCTCCTCCCTGTTAAATGGGAGTTTTCCTCTCCACTGTCGCTTCATGCATGCTCAGTATGAGGGATTGCTGCAAAGCCATCAACAATGCAGACGACTGTCCACTGTGGCTCTACGCTCTTTCAGGAGGAGTGAATGCTGCTTGGAGAGACTTGATGCAACCTGCTGGGTTTCCTTAGAGAGGAAACTTTATGACCAACCTGGAGGATCTGATTTTATTTGACTTCGTAAAGAGCCTTGGCATGACATGTGTAGTAAATTGGTGCTATATAAATAAAATAAAATTGAATTAAATGAAGGATGTTAATGCTACCCATCAATAAATACAAGGTATCTGGAAGCAGCCGGCTAGAAAGAGTTCATACAGTTATCCAACAATAATGAGTAAGATAAGAGGTAGAATGTTTAAGGATTTTTCAGATGTAAAAATCAGAAGCCCTCATCTCACCATTTGCAGATGTCCCCATAAGTCACTCCCAACTGTGTTGCCGTAGGAGAAGTGCCTAAGGTAGCTCTGTGGATGAATGAAGAAAGGTTGTTTTGAGGGCAAATGCTTTTGGGCAAATAATTTACACTAAAATGAGATGAACTGATTTCCACTTTTCTCTTGAGAAATCCAAAAATCAAACGTACACTGAGTCCTTGTTTGAAGACCGACTCTGACAGGAAGTCCGACAGCATCCTCAACACGGCGGCTCCCTGAGACACGGACACAAAAAACAGGAATCAGGTCATCAATGCATCAACAGATGCAGAAAGGTTAATTCTCCATGCTTTGAAGTGGCATCTAAGAAATGCAAAGCTCTGAATTTCCCCGCTACTTTTATCATGTGGGGGCAACAAACTATCCATCGACTCCATGTTTGTCAATAAATAAAAAAGGACATGTTCTTATTAGAACATGAAGATTGCACAATAAGGATAAAAGTAGAGTTTGGGTAGAGTAGCCAAAAGTTGTACTCAAGTAAGAGTAGCACTACTTGAACATATCTTTACTCAAGAAAAAGCAAAAAATGGTCAGCCAAGAAATTACTGGAGTAAAAAAAGTATTCAGTAAGAATACTTAGGGGTGTAAATCACCAGCTTTATCACAATACGATGTTATATTGATTTGTTTGGGTGACGATACGATATGCAACGATATCAGAAAGTCTGTTATGATGTCAGATCGATGCTGTCGATATGATGTAATACCATCTGTTCATCTAACACTATTATTTAAATTGATGCCAATAAGAAAAATGGAGGCGCTTTGAGCCCAAGCTGTGCACAAAAATAACTGTTAAAGATGGTTTAGCCAAATACGATTTGACCATTTTATTTTTTAGCATTTAAATAAAAAACGGCAATTGTTTAATTTTGAAATACTACTACTAATAATAATAGATCGCTACAGTCTCATACCTGAAAATAAAGGCATATCTTATAAATGGCAATATGAAACAATATTTATATTCTGCATCGATATATTTAGTTGGTCATTAAATCATTAAATCGATGTGGATCGATGTATTGTTATACCCCTAGTAGTTACTACTTTTCAGTCTCAAAATATGTTTTTGTCAGAATGACTTAAATTGTGGGAAGAGGGACTGAAAACATTACAAAGAGAAACACTTAAAAAAATACCACTTATTTTAAGAACTGTTACAAAAGTCAAAATCAGCTTTATTTTCAGTTCTTCACACAATCCCACGGTGAAGACAAGACATATTCTAGTATTTAATGTATTCAAAGAAAACATATCTAAGATTCAGGTAATTAATAAATAAGTAAGAAAGCGTTACCATCTGGAAAGCAAGAAGTGATGGATATAAACAAATTAATTAAAGATAATAAACCTAGATATAAAATATCTTGGCTTCAGACTTTGACTTCCTGACAGGAATAAGTCCAGAGAAATTTAAAAAATCTTTGTAAGGTTCTTTAGTTGTAGATTTCTTGATCTGAGATTTCACAAACATTGTTTTTAAACCTTAAAACGGTTAAACTTGAAGTGTTTTCTGCACAGTTTGGCATTGTGTACCTTGCTGTAGGAGATTGTGTCAAACTGCTCCATGATCTGCTCCGGGAGGGTGATGCTTTCCTCTTTAGAAGTCAAAGGATGAGAGGACGCCAAGGCGTCGACGGCAAACACTTTGTGCACATCGTCCAACACTATCAAGTCTTTCTGAATCAAACAGGCAGGAATGAATCAAAATAAGTGCAGAACGGGACGACACGGTGCTGTGACAAAGATTTCTTCTGCTTTTGCTGCTTTTTTTTTGTTAAACTTAAATGTGTCAGATCATCAAACAGACTTTAATATTGGATGAAGATAACCTGAAGATAACCTGGGACATTACAAAAGCAGCTTTCAAGTGATAATGCCACTCATTAGGGGAAAGAAAGCTTCCCACACCAATATGACTTGATGTTAAAAAGTAGTTGCCTCCTGAACCTAATAACTAATAAGTGTCACTTACAGCAGCAATAACTGACATTATTAGTTTCTTATCACTGGTGATGAGAAAACGCTGATTTTTGGCCCAGATGCTTTGCAGAAATAATTTTTTATTTGTATTTTTCAGCGAGGTTGGAGGGTTTGATTGAAAACAGCCTGTTTGAAGTCTCACCACAGCATCTGATTTGGATTTAAGTCATGACTTTGACTAGGCCACTTCAAAAATGTTCTTTATTCATTCAGAGGGGACCTTGCTACTGTTCTTTGGATCCATGGTCTCCTTCAGAAGCAGATTCTGACTGGACTAAAGGTTCTGTACTGGTGTCTCTGTAGGATTTTAAGGGAAAATTCACGAGTCCATCACTTTTCTCAAGTTGTTTAAGTCTTGATAAGGCAGAGCAGCCCCAGACCATCACACTGCCACCACCGCGTTTTGACTACCAGTCAATTCAATTCAGTTCAATTCAATTCAATTCAATTCAATTCAATTCAATTCAATTCAATTTTATTTATATAGCGCCAATTCATAAAACATGTAATCTCAAGACACTCTTCAAAGTCAAATTCATGTTCTGGTTCTGAAATACTGGATTAGTTTTAGGTCACATGTAACATGACACTCATCCTCCAAAAAGGTCCTTTTGTCCCGTCAGTCTACAGAATAATTTCAAAAAGTCTTGGGGATCATTTAAATGTTTTTTTTGGTAAATGTGAGGCGGCCATTAACGTTATCTTTGGTCAGCAGTAGTTCTGGCCTTAGGACTCTCCAACGGAGGCAGTCTCTCTTCGTTATTGTTAAATCTTGAACTCTGACCACTTAACCAAGGGCAGGGCTTTAGATGTTAATCTAGATTGTTTTGTGGCCTCCTGCGTAATCATTGATGAGATCTTGGATTCATTTTAGCTGATCAGACTCTCCAGTTTCGTCCCTGCCGCATGTTTTCTCCACTATCGATCACTGCTGGGATATTTCAGACAATGGAGAGGTTCTGTTTGAATGAATTATTGTGCCTGCAGGTCAGGTAGTAATCAGGCCTGGGTTTGGGTGTGAAACTGAACTCAGATTTCTAAAAAAATAACGTAGTTTAATCACAGTTAGGCTATAATTTAACCAAGCCACGACTTTTCTCTGGAGGACTACATCAGCTAACCATTGTTTTCAGTTAAGCAGGTTATCTTGATCCAGTGTTAAAACTGATTTGATTATCCGACACCTTAAAGAGTGACAGAAACACAAAAACTGAAGAAATCTGTAAGGGAGGAAACACTTTATCACAGCCCTGTATGTACTGTTAAGCCTGAACCCACGTCTGCCTCCTTACCACATGCCATTCAGGTTCTGCGTGGTCGGCTCCAAGGTACGACACGTACGAGGCGAAGCCTTCGTTCAGCCACACCTCATTCCACCAGCGCAGCGTCACCAGGTTACCGAACCACTGCAGCACACAGAGGAAAAGTTTGTCGGCTCACTGATCCACAAGTTTTTTTGTTTTTTTTTAGGTTAACGAGGAAAACAGATTACCATGTGCGCCAGTTCGTGGGCAATAATGGTGGCGGTGGTTTCTTTATTGCTGTTGGAGGAGGTCTCGGGATCATACAGGAGGTTGGTTTCTCTATACGTGACCAGTCCCCAGTTCTCCATCGCGCCAAAATAAAAGTCCGGTAGAGCGATTTGATCTGTGAATATCAGAGTTGAAGGAGTCAAGACAACCTGCGGGATGTGCCTGCACGGTGCCTTCACCGTGAAGAAAGACTCACCTGACTTCTTCAGCGGGTAGGAGATGTTATAGTAGGACTGGAAGAAGTCCAGTACGGGTCCAGTTACATTAAGAGCGTAGTCCCCCTGTCCCTGGTCTATGGCCTTCCTGCGAGCCCAGATTCGAATCTGCAAACATTTCAACAAACGATCAGAAAAAAACCCACTAACATTGAGAGCGATCGGTTAAATCGGCTAAATTAGCCTCTTAAGAGAGCGCTTTACAGCAGGGATTCCCAATGTGGGGGTCATCAGATGATTTGTTTTGGATGTGCTAAAAAGTTTTGGTATTTTCTTATTTCTGAAACTGATACCGAATAAAAACTTTGCAAGAAGCTCAACATTCCTCATTTTAACGCAGGAGGAAAGCTGCACTGTTTTTTTAAGCCTTCTTCTGAAAATACTACTTTACTCTTGTAATTTTATGGCTTTATTCTCATAATAAAACATCACACCTGCCAAAAGGGGGTCGTCAGTGCCTGGCTCTGTTATTTTGGGGGTGGTAAGCGGAAAAGTTTGGGAGCCCCTTTCTTTAGGGTATGACAGGGTATCAGACCTGAGTGTTTCCTTGTGTTGTGTTCAGGTGAGCGTAGTCAGACACGATGATGGCCAGCAGGTAGGTGGACATCTTCTCGGTGGCTTCAAACTTTGTCTGCAACAAAGTCTGTCCGTCAATAGTGACGGTCTCATGATCTAAACAGTGCAGACAGTTAAAATTTTAAATTCAGTCATTAATCATATTTTAATGAGGCAGGAGTTAAAGATTACAAAGGAAGACTCATCTTTGCTGTACTTTGCACTCACCAGGGCAGAAATTCCACCATGTCAGACTTTTCATATTTAAATAATTTGTGGTCAGTATAAAGTGGAACAACAAAGCTTTGGGCTAAATTCTTCGTTATTGTAGCTTCACAGGCTCCCTTCTGTACTGAGGCGCGTTTCTTATTCTCATATTTTCTTACGAGCCTATTTTGCTGCCATTTCAGGGAATTTCTGCCAAGGCAAATCTAAATTATAAAAACAGAGAAAGTACTTAGAGAAAGTCTTTTAAGACTTTAGAAAAATGTAACCTATAATCTGATCCAATCTGTATAATATGATTGAATTTGACTTTGGAAAGTGCCTTGAGATGACATGTATCACGAATTGGTGCTATATAAATAAAATTAAATTGAACATAAAGGTTTGATACTTAAAGCTTTAAACTTGGATTGGCTCAGATTGGCTTTTGTAAATCAGTCAGTCAATCTGTGGTCAAACCCTTAAAAAAGCATTGCTTTATACAGTTAGATCATCTTTAATTAACCAAAGGTGGTAGAAAGAAATCTGAGATGACTTGGTGAAGCAGAATGAGCAGATTTAGTGTATTTGAACGATGAATAACGACCAAAGGCTGCAGGTTTGTGCTTTTCTTACCCACTTCCATGCCGTTGGACAGGGCGACCGTTTCAGGCGGGTGGATGAGGGTTATGTGGAAAACCGCCTTCATGGCCGGCTCGTCAAAACAAGGAAACGTTTTCCTGGCATTAGTGGGATGCATCTGGGAGGTTGCAATGATCCTGTGAAGAGTTTCAACTTTGAAGCCGGCCGTTTTAAAAAGGCTAACAGAGACAGTGAGGCAGGACCAACAACCTACTTTCTGACGCCGTCTTCTTCATACTCGCTTCTGTAAAATCCAGCCAGGTCATCAGCAAGCTCTCCCGTGAACTCAGCGTGCAGCTGATACTTCTGTCCGCGGGTCAGACGACTCCTCAGCTGGATGACCAGATACTGCATTTGACTCTGCTGCCAAGTTTTCTTGATGCTTGGAGCAGATTCTCCCCCTGGAGAACCGATATTGAGAATTTAACTCTGAAATGGATTAAAACTAATGATCCAGCCGCTGGCAGGAGCACCTTTAGGGGAACAGGTTATATATGGATGTGCCATCTATCTATCTATCTATCTATCTATCTATCTATCTATCTATCTATCTATCTATCTATCTATCTATCTATCTATCTATCTATCTATCTATCTATCTATCTATCTATCTATCTATCTATCTATCTATCTATCTATCTATCTATCTATCTATCTATCTATTATATATTTTTACATATATATTTTACCAAGGGAGGCTTCAAACCTATAAATCCTCCCATGACAATTTATTTTATTGCAGTTAAGGGTACAAACCTCCGCCAAGCGCGACAGAGAGAGAGGGGAAAGAGGAATAAGGTGGACTGACTAGGAGAAAGGGAGAAGGGATGAGGGAGTTGTGTTTTTCATGAACCTTCTCTGTACCTTCAGCAGTGAGCCTGACCGCGTGGCCATCTTCCATCCCTGTGTAGTTTAGTTTGTTGGAGTGAATCAGAATCAGATCTGTCGATTCCAGACATTCAAACTGCACAGTGGACCGACCTGGTGGGAGATCGAGAAGAAAAAGAGCTAAGAAATGATGATATATATTAATATGATAACCTTTATTTGTCATTTCAGCAAATAAAATGTGTCCTCTGCATTTAACCCATCCCTTAGGGAGCAGTGGGCCATACTGCGGTTGCTGGGGACTAATCTGGGTCTTAATCAGGGACCCACAGTGGCAGCCTGTGGGATTCCAACCACAGAACTTGGAGCTTTTACAAGATCCAAGCGCCCAACACCAACCACCTCACCACTCTCCATGCAAGACCAACAGCATTGGTCTTAATGGTCCAACAGATAAATATAAAGTCCACGACCCAAGCAATCTTTTTTTATATATATTTGATCTGCCAGTCACTTAATGAAGTTAATCAAGGGAAAATTGGCCAATTAGCTGGTGCATTCCTATAGGAGTAATGAGCAAAGGTTAAATGCCCTAGGGCAGGGGTGTCAAATTCATTTCTATATGTGGCCACTTTGGCGTCATGAAGTCATTAAAAGGGCCGGTTACATGTGTATAGATGATACTTTTCATTTCATAATTTCATTCCAGTTCACATAGAAGTATAAAAAATGCACAGTAACATAAAAGTAGCATCTTAGCCCCAGTTTATACAGTTTATCTGCAAAAAAAGTTGATATTGGGGTGAGTTACACTTTAAACTCATCGTTCTGCATCACTTTTTGTCCTTTTGGACATTTCTGGGTTGTTTTAATGTGTTGTGGGGAAACTGACATCTAGTGGCAGGATACTGTTACTACAGTTAAAAAAAAATAAACATTCACTACAGGAGGCACAGTTTTAGCCACTGTATTCACTTTAAAAGGATATATGTCTCTACTTTATGACATGATATGCCTTTTTAGGCTCCTGAGGGCTGGATAATTTACCTTGACGGGCCGGATTCGGCCCGCGGGCCTTGAGTTTGACACCTGTGCCCTAGGGTCATTTATGGGGAAGTGGAAATGATCTTGTTTCAAAGGTCTACCTTCAGTCTGCAGCATACACAACATAAAGCTTGGCTAGATGTTAAAATGCTCCACAGCCAGTGGTTTAGGACGTTGGGTCATGGGGCTAATGGGTATGGGGTTAAAACCACTGAGCTATATAATACACTGGAGTGCTGATTTTGCCGAAAAACTGAAGTCACTGGCCGCCATCTTGCTACTCCCGACTCTCACAGAATCCCATAGGATTTGCTTGGAATAACAAGCAGTTTTCTGGCTGTGTGAAAACGTTTCACAGGTAATTCTACAGTCAGTGGATGTACTAACACTATCAACTACTAGGAAATTAGGTGCTGAAATATTTTACATGTTATTCATATTAAATATATATAAATGTATATATAAGTATGTGTATATGTATCTATGTATATATATGTATACACATATGTAAATATGTTTTTGTATATTGTTATTTATATATTTATAAATTTTAAACATATATATTTAAATTAATAAAATGCAAAATATTTCAGCACATGACTTTCTCAGTACTTGATAGTTTTAGAACATAACATAAAAGTATATGGCATTTGACATTTTAAAAGTCTTAAGCCCCCTCTGAACATGAGAAAATCCTCGTTATTCGATGCTGTAGCGCACATATTCCATAGTTACTGGGGGGAAATAGGGAGTACCAATATGGCGGCTGGTGGCTTCAAAGCGACTCGTTCAAACAGACGGTGATTAGCACTCCAGTGTATTATATAGCTCAGTGGTTAAAACCCATCATTTACTTTCCCTGCAACAATTTCTGGCTCCTTCTGGGGGATCCTACGGCTAGAAGTAACACGTTGTCTCAGAGAAGAGGACTGAGCAAGCCAAATTTAGCTGCTTGTATCTTGTTTCAGTCAGGGTCCATATCTGATGATTGAAGGTGAGGGTCAGATGGTCGGAGCAATGCCCTATATTACTGCTGAGAAAACCCCGAACATCTATGCAGGACACCTAAATAGTTGCACAGCTCTCGTAGAAGCAGAATGTGACCGAAAAGCAGCAGCTGCAGGGAATCTGCCAACCATTTAGTGCTGCTTCTGTGCATTTTCTCCAGACTGAGGGGTAGATTGTGGTTTTTACAGCCGTTTGCTGCAGCCTAGGAGTGAAAACCTCGACTCACCGGTGAAAATGTAGAGGCCAGAGTTTGGGTTGGGCTTGAGTCGAGGCCACAGGGTGATGTTGTAAAACTCAGGGACTAAATCTGTGGGCAGACGATACCTGAGGGCAAAAAGCACAAAAATCAAATACAGTGACATCAAGGGGAACATGTTTCCTTTTTCTTTGTGTTTTTTTGTTGGTACAGTTTCTGTAGGTTTTGTTGTGAAATCCTTTGTGGTGTTTGTTGCCCCTTTCTTCCTGGATGCATTCCTGCTGCCAGTCTGATTTATTTTATGGCGATCAGCAAAACGGAAAATTGCTTTTTATCCCAAACATGCCCTTATTTATCATTTGATTCTGGACGAATTTAAGTGAAGCACAGCCACCGCAGAACGACCTGCACAATCTGCACAATCTGAATTAAATGTTGGTCAGCTGACATATCTTAGTTAAGTTTCCTTAATAAAAAAAGAGAGAGAAACTCTCGTGTTCCTCTGCTCGGTGTGCGGATCTCCAGCACCTCTGCATGCTTGGACAGAAGAACATCCTGCTGTCCTTCACGGCGCCCGTCCCGTCCTACCTGTCCCAAGGAGCTGTGACGTCACCTCCTCCTGTCAGAGCGATGGTCCACAGCGTGACGATGGTTGCCACGGAAACCAGGGCCAAGACAACGCAGAGGCCGCACAGCCAGGTGACTTTGCATCTTTTCGCCATGGCGCAGCTCTCTGCGGATGCGGATTAAAGCTCAGCGTCAGGCTCCTGCAGACGGCTGGATGAACGGCAGCTCGTCCGCTCAGCTGGGTCCCTGCAGGAATGAGAAGCAGGAGTTGCTTGTCAGCGGTTAAACCTCTCCCCCCTCTGCTGCTCCACGAGGAGCTGTCGCTCTGAGGAATTAATGGATTATATATTAGGTCAAGGAAACTTTGGTGGGAACTGACTACGCTGATAGTGATTAACGACCCAGAAAGTTGCCGCATTATCACCGTGCGGTCGTAAAACTCCGCATATCTGCTGAGAGTTCTCACACATGTGACGCAGGGGGTTTTATCGTCCGTGTTTGTCATGAGATCAGAGGCCAAAACACTTGAAAACACTTCAGAGAAGAGCAGCAGACACACAGAGCTGCCTGATTTGAGACTTTTCTGCAACACTCCTGGCTTCCTGGACAGTTTTTGGTGAAGTTGTGTAGATGCAATGACATAAAGATGGTTTAATTTTTATGATTTTCCTTCTTCAAAAAAAAAAAGAAACTTTATAAATGTACTAAATGATTGGTTTATATCGGAAGCAAGGAAAATGAAACTAAAATGTATTTTTGTTGTTCGATTTTAGGAAAAAAATTATAAAATTTTACAAAGAAAAAAAACTGATTTGTAAAATGAGGACAGCTGAGTGATTCCTTTGCATAAATACAGAAGATAAAGTTACGAAGCTCTCTTAAGAATATATATATATATATATATATATATATATATATATATATATATATATATATATAAATCATGCACTTCTGTTGTAGATGTTCTATGGAGATACAGAAAAACTGCTAAATGCACCCATTCTTAACGCCTTTATAATCAAAATTAGTTCTTATATAGTTTTATAAGCCACATACCGCTATGGAGCCACAGGTTGCAGGCCCCTGGCCCCTGGCCTAGACAAAAATCACAGTTTGATGAAGAGAAAATAGCATTTTAGCTCCAACAACGTGATTTTCATAAGGAAAAAATGTACCCAAAATAGAAACTATGCATGTGAGGAGTTGATCATAGGGAAGTATTGTCCGGTGGTTGCATAAAATGATGAATGGACATGTTTTTATGCAATTTATTGAAAGCTCCACCCAATTAGGTTTGAAGAAATGCGTTATTGCTGCATCGAGGAGGCACATTCCTTGGCCTTGGAAACGTAAACCTGAAGCCTGTTTCAGGTTGGTTTTTATGCGAGGAGGAGGCACGTTGGTCCTCTTCTGATTAGACTGACATCCTGAGAATTGAAGCGCCTCTTCTACAGTTATCTGCTGAGGGATCGCTGAATGTGGAAAACAGTGGGTGTGTCTCTGGGCCTATAAAGATGGGCTGTGTCGATAACCCAGAGCGATCTCTGGGGTCATCTTGATTCTCCAGACTTGACGCATCAGTCTGTAATTTTGACACGGACTCTGAGTCAACACTCATCCCTGAGGATTTCTTACACCAATGCACAACAGGAGTAAACATGTTATAGAAAAAAATTAAAAGACAAATAAACCACAGCAACTTCATGAAATATTTTAATTGCCTTTTTTTTTCAATACAGAGCAAAATTGTTGCTTTGAAAAAGATAAAAACTTTCAGTTTCAGCTAAATATTATGATAAAAAGATAAAACCAAAACCAGAAAGGGTAAATTTTTGGTTTAGTTTACAAAAAAATTGACTATTTTTAGTTTATACTTAGGTTTTATTATTGATTATCTCCCTAAATTCAACAGCTGGTAAAAAAAAAGAAATTAAAGTTGGGTTTTCATTTTAGTTTGAAGTTGGGTTTTCATTGTTTGTCTTTTGAAGCTAGAAGCCTTCTTGTTGCTGCCACTTTTCTACCCATTTGGGACTATAGCGATATAATTTATATGCATGCATGTTCACTCTGGCTGCATATGTTGGATGCTGTGCAACATGGAGCTTTACGTTTTATCGCTGGTCCTGGAGGCCTTACTCGTCGTTGTCGTCCGTATTCCCAAGTTGGATGGATTTCCTTATCCACCTGCAGACTCTGTCACTGGTATAATTTCATTTGCAAAGCCATCTTAGGTTTACTTCCCCCTTATCTTCTCTCTCTTGTTATAACAGAAAATATTCAGGTTATTCTTTGCGTTCGAATGAATTTACTAAATGTAAGGTTCACACTGATTATGATGAAAAATCTTTCCAGTTTGCAGCTCCCTCAGACTGGAATCAATTGCAGAAGGACTTGAAGCTGAAGGATTTGGACTCTGTTAATATATTTAAGGTATATTTAAACCGGCTTATAAATAAGGTTTCTGTTTGTAGATGTTTTGCCTAATTTTTAACCGTATTCTACCAAAATTCTATCTTTAATATATTTACATGTCTGTAGGGTTTGATTTGGAGTTGTGTGCTGCTGCCGTTTTCGGCCAGGTCTCTCTTGAAAAAGACATTTTTAATCTCAATGCGATCTACCTGGATAAATAAAGGTTGCATACAATCAATTTCCCCATCTGTGCATTCATGAAATGTCCAAAGGCATTTACAAAATGACTTCTTTATGTTGCAAAACAAGAAACAAAAATCTGTATGATCTTAAATAAAATCACAGCATACATCAGAAGCCGGTAAACACAATTTATAAACTCAATGCATACATTTATTAACTTAAACTTGAGATATCTAGGGCTTCAGGTCAAGCTTTACACAGTTAAAACAGTTTTAAACTAAGATTCATTTTCTGTCCAGTTACAGGCAGTACGGCACAGAAACCACCGCTGGTTCAGGCTGATGCGATGTTTCAAGACAGCTGTCATTACCAAAACTAACTGAATAATACAAAAGCTACAGCATATTATTCCAGTCTAACCATAAATTGGCTTAAACATTTATTTCTGAGACAATGAAGCTTCTGAGTTTATGCTGATTATGAGTTTATCCACTGTACAGCAGTTATTCCTCTGAAAATACATGAGAAAACTCATTAGTGCTTGAAGAAATGTGCACAACCTCCTTTTCTTAAACCAAATTAGGAAAATGTTAGAAGGAGCAAAATCAACTGTTTTCTCATCCCATGTGAAACTTTAGACGTCACGTTTTCTTTATATTTCATTGGTAATTCATCGGACCACGAAAAGTATAAAGCTCTGCTCCAAAGAAGGTTTTTTTTCACGAAGAAGACACATACGTATGAAATAAATAGGACTAAAAAGCTTTCACGCTTATGCCGTGACTTTTGTTGCATCAGTGAACCATTTCAGAACGTTGGCTTTGTTCTCCTCAATCCATTTCATGTTGGCTTGGGTTCTCTCGATGGACTGATCCACCGCCAGAGTCCCGGACCCGAAGCCCACCTCGGCGTTGTCCTCCTTGAACTGCCTCAGCTGAAACAAAACAGAGCGTCAATCATCAGGCCTGGCTCGGGTCTGGCTTAAGTCATTAAAACAGACATCAATAAAAATTTTTTTGCCAAAACAAGTCAGATTCTGGATAAACCACAGCCTCGGATTCACCACGCCTGCTTCCTCTTCTGCAGCCTGGTCTAGGGTCAGGAAAAAGGGCAGATAATATAATATCTCTGCAGACCCCATACATCCTGGACACAAACCGTTTACTTCTACCTGTGCAAAAACTAGCCGCTGCAGAGACAGTTTATTCTCCCAGGCTGTCTTCTCTGATGAACACTTGTGCATGTTTATGCTAATCTAAGCCTGTGTTCTCCTTTTGTGATTTTTTTCTTTCTTTTCTAACAAAATCTGCTTATTTGTGCAGCGGTCATTGGTTGAGAGGTTGGCTAACAGCTGGATGGGTCCCTCGCATGGCAGCATAGAGTCACACGGGACAAACAGCCATGCACACACTTATACCTTAGGGCAATTTAAAGTAACCAACTGTTTATGGACTTGGGGAGGAATCCAGAGTACATGGGAGGCAGAAAATATGCAAACTCCATGCAGAAAGGCCCAAGTGCTGGGATACGAACCCGGGACCTTCTTGCTGCAAGGCAGCAGTGCTACCACCTGCACCACAGGTTGCATTTTTATGCATTTTTATTTAATATGAGGGACACAAAGTCAAATTCTTTGCTTATGTGCACAAACTTAGAGTAAAGATTAACATTACTACTGCTTTGATTACCGAAGCAATTCTGGTCACTAATCTTAGCTTTCATCACCGCGCAGCACCAGACTCCTTTCATTGGGTTCTCTATCTGCGGAGCTTTACGACCAAAATCCTCTGATAGAAACGAGATGGAAAGCCGAAATGTTGTCCCACTGCAGCGGGCAGCAGCAATTAAAACCACGTTTCCATCATCTGGTCAGAACGAGTGAAAACATGCAGCTGAAATCCTGTCACGGTGAAGGGAGGCCACTCTTCTAGATGTCAGCCATTTCAAAAAGGACCTCTCACCTGCTGGAGCTCAAACTCTGTGGAGAAGCGCTTTGTGACTCCGTTGATGAGGTTGGAGAAGGAGAAGGATCCACCGCCGTACCTGTGAGAAGAAACACCAGACATGAGAGCAAATTAAAAGAACGAAGCGGACAGAAGCAAACGGCTGCCTGCGAGAAAGCAAAAGAAAGTTATGAAAAATTGTTCCTACTTCAGAAACAGCTACTTTAAGGCAGTTTAAATCGCTCTGACGTACATTAGACAATAAGTCTGACAATCATTTTATGCAATAAATCTGCGTAACGTCTCTGCCGCGGAGAGGAATCACCTGACTTATCTACAGACGGCTTTATAAGGATGAAAGATCAGCAGAGAACACGGCTGAGCAGAACGATCAATAAAACATTTCGCTGGCAGTAAATAGCCTGATAAAGACGCTTATCTCCAGGCAAGAATGTTTCAGTGCGCCTGTAGCCAGGTACCTTCACTTCTTTACAGAAAACCTCTATTTTCGTCTTCAGCTGTCAGCTTTATAGATTCCATATTAATTAATACTGTGTATTCTTCAGTGATGGTATCAAGGCGTTGGTTGATTGTATCTGTCTTTGCAGGTGTAGAAGCAGACTCAGAGGATGTTATATTGCTCTCTCCCTTTTCTCTTCTTCTCTTTCACCTTTTCTCCTTTTTTTTCCCTCTTCTACCTTCTTGTTTCAGTGTCCATTTAATATGACATATTCCCTGGATAAATTATAATAAAGCTTCCTGCCTATATAAATCAAGCGGAGCACTATGGCAAAAGCAGCAAGGCTCCGCTTTTTACAGTAAAAATCTGTTGGGCTCTTTTTTGCACTAAGACAACAATTCTTTTGAAAGGATTTTTCTTTGCGGCCGAGGTTAAGCTGGGTTCAGTTTCCCACTCACTGAGTGAAGATGTAATTCCACCGAGCCCTGACGAAGTCCCACGCCAGAGACTGACCGACCACGTTCTGGGCGATGTAGATGATGGTCGAGGTACCGTCCTGCTTCCGGATCTGGTCCGGATCCACAGTGTACTCCAGATACCTGAGCAGGTAAAAGCAGCGTTAGATGCGGGTTGGGTTCGGGCGGGCGGTGTCTACGGGGGCCGACGACGGGCCCGACCTGTTCAGCAGCCACGGCTGTTTGGTGCAGGCCAACGCGGCGCGCAGTTTATCGGCTTCGATGGCGATGGTGGCGTTCTTGAACTTCTCCCAGGCAAAGTTCCACTCTGTGGCGCCGCCCGCTGCGATGGCGTTACAGTACACAGTGGAGCGCAGGTTGGCGTGGATCCTAGAGAGAGATGAGACCATGATACACTGCAAAAATAAAACTCTAAATAAGAAATTATTTCTTGAAATTAGAGAATCTTTCCTTAATTTGAGCAGGTAAATAAGATTATTTGCCAATGGAATAAGATTTTTGAACTTAAAATAGGAACAACTCATCTCCATTATCTTATTTCAAGTGAAGTATATCTAATTATCTTATTTTAGGGGTAAAAATACTAATTCCATTGGCAAATAATCTTATTTACCTGCTCAAATCAAGGACAAATACAAGAAATCTTTTCTTATTTCTAGTTCTCTTTTGGCAGTGTAGACGGAGGAGCCGCCATGCACGGCCGTCTGAACCTCCAGGTTAATATTCTGTCACTCACGGGTTGATGTCCGTGTCCATCCACTGTTTGAACCACCCTTGGACCAGATCTTGACATTCCTTCAGACCGGTGTTACAGGCCAGGCTGATGGCATTCACCTGATTGTATCTGCAGGAAGATTAAAGAAGACCAAGAAATTAAAACTTGGCTAAAAGGAAGATCTTAACATCCTCCTGGGGATCTAAACAATTTAGAAACCCTCCAGGTGACAGCTTGAAACCCCTGAATGGGACTGTATGCGCCGGTCTGTACTCACTGGTCCATGTGTCCCTTTGGTACCTCGGACCAGTTCGACGTTATGGTTTTGTAATGCTGGAACAGAGGGGTGACCTGACTCCTCAGGTAATCCTGCAAACATCAGGTCCCCGGTTCACAGACATGAAAATCAAGGAGGGTTAAGGGAACTTTTTGCAGATTCGTAGCGGAAAGACAAGCACCTGCATGGGTCCGTAGACTTCGCTGCGATCGAACATCAGGAAGAAGAAGTCCAGGTTGTTCAGAGCAGACTCCCACGGCATGTAATCCCTCTCGTTCTTCAGGTACATGGTGGTTTCGAGCGCTTGCACTGTAGGGATGATCTTGGCTCTTTGGGAAGCAAGAATCAGTGTGACTGATATATTCAGATAATATTCATATTTCAACTTCAGGAAAGACTTCAGGAAAACCGCAAAAGGGAAAAAAAAGGTTAAATTTTCTTGGAATGAGTGTATTTGTCTTTGATTTGAGCAGGTAAATACGATTATTTGACAATGGATTAAGATTTTTGCACTTAAAATAAGAACAATTCATCTCCATCATCTTATTTCAAGTGCAGGACGTCTAATTATCTGATTTTAGGGATAAAAATACTGATTCCATTCGCAAATAGTCTTATTTAGCTGCTCAAATCAAGGAAAAATACATACATTTCAAGAAGGTTTTATCCACTTTTAGTTTCCTTTTTGCAGTCCAACTGTGCCACCTAATAGAAAGACTTACAAGAATAGTGTGTCCGCCTTTTGCTACTTAAATGAATAAATTCATGGATTGTTTTTTTCTCTCTCCAGATATCTGCTATTTGTCCAATGGTTCAGCTCTAACATTAAAACTTAGAGCTTTCATTTCCTGAATCATCATATTCTTAAAAAGCAAAACCCAATCGAACCCTTGATTCTTCTGGTCATTTTCAGTTTCAGACGTACCTGGCCAGGTTGAAGGCATCGTCCACCAGCTGAGCTCTGTTGATCACTGGGATGACCTTAAATACAAACATCATGTCAGACACAGTTCACCGGACCGAACAGAAACTGCCAAGCCTTCAGGAAAGTGTTCCTACGCTGTGGTTGGTGTTCAGAGCGTTTAGCAGTTTGCTCCAGTTGCTGTCGTCGTAGTTGACTCTGTAGTAACCAACCACGTCAAGGTTGGCCAGCAACCAGTCAGAACCACCGGTCACCATCTCGCTAATGGTAGCTACAGAGGAAACATTACATTAGAGCAGGTGATAAAATTAACTTTGTACATATTAATTAAATGTGTCCTCTGCATTTATCCCTTGGGGAGCAGTAATCTGCCACTTTGGGCAAAGGGTCTTGCTCAGGAACCCAGAGTGGCAGTCTGTGGGATTCAAACTTCAGAAGTTGCTGCCCTGACAGGACCCAGGCACCCTGATTTAATCTAATCCCATAATTCCACTGGTGCTCAAACCCAGGACCTTCTGCTGTTTAAACTGTGTCAGTTTGCTGAATATTAATGATTTTGGATGTTTTTTCCACCACCTGACGTGTTAAATGTGCAGCTTTGATTTAAAGGCGAGCGGGTGTCACCTGGTTTGTGTTTGGATATTTAAATAAATGCTAATTCAGTGCCGCTGTTTCACCGCTAGGTGGTAGCAGCGAGCGGGATTCTAATCTGCGGTTCCACTCAACAAAACTGATTTTTGTTGCTTTAATTACTTCAGCAGATTAGCCAATTAAATATTAATAAAGTTTATTGTTTATCAAGTTCCTTTTGCTTAACTTTCACAGTGATTTTAGAGTTTATTTAATCCTGATAGCTCAACTTTTGATATACTCGTAAATCTGTTTGTGTTTTTTTTTTTTTGCTTTCAGTAGAAAATAACACAAATTTACTCACAAGTATTTATCTTTATTATTATATTTGTTGAAAACTGTAAGCGTGTTTGCTGATCATATTCACCCTATCTTTACTGATAAATGGTCTAATGTCTAATTGATGTTTAAAATCTATCTTCTATCTTCAATCTAGAGTCTAGTCAAGGATTTACTTAGTTTATTCTTATTACAATGAAACAAAAGAAGTTATTCTAGTTGTAGCGCTTAGAAAAGTCGGACAAAATTACTTTAGATCAGAGTCCCCTCCCAAGGATTGACTTAGTTTATTTCTGATTATGAATAGAAACAACTGTGTACTGTGAGTTTAATGTTTCTCCATGTTTATTAAATGTTTCTTATGTTTATTAAAAAAACAAGTAAGCTTTGAATATTAGTGAAGAGGCTTGTTACAGTGAGGTCTAGATAAGGATTTACTTTGCGTGTTCCTGTTGTAATTAAATGTTGTTGTTGTTTTTTATTTCCGGTGTAATATTTTCCTCTGTAATGATTTTGTGTTCACGTTCAGCACTTTGAATCGTCTTGTTACTGAAAAGGGCCTTAGAAATAAACTGGCCTTGCCTAAAGAAAACCTACCAGTTGCTAATTGGTTAGTTTGATCTGTCACTGTAAGGAAAAAAATATATTTATTTGTGTGTTTTTCGTGATATTTTTATACCTGATTTCGCCGACAGCCACTTGGGGTTCTGGACGGCTCCAGTCTTCATCCATTTGATTGGAACGATCCACTCATAGCTGCAGTAAAAAAAAAAAAAACTGTGTTAGTAGTTTTGGGCCTGATTTCATGGACAGCAAAATGGACGCTGTGTGTGTTGATGTCATTCACATTATTTGGAAAAATTGTTAATTTTAACAGAGATTCCTGGACAAAATGGCAGAAAGTAGTTTACTTACTTGAATTCAGACGGAGTGGTAACTTCAGCGTCTGGATCCAGCAGGAAGTGCTTCTGGGAAACGAGGCCGGTGGAGGTATCAATGGTGACCACAGGGAAGCCCATCTGCAGCACCCAAGTGTTCATGATGTCGTTGACACTGGAGGGAAGGTCGACCGCACTCGTGTCCACGGCCTGTCGAGAAAACAGAAAACATGTTCATCTTAAAAACTTTCTTAAGAACTTATTTTTTCCCTTTTTTGGACAAAATGCATGAAAAATTATTTATTTCATACTCTTGGTTCAGAGGGATGTGACATTCGCTCTCTCAAATTGCTGTGGTTGAAAGTGCACCCCGTTCAGAGCCACCTTTAGCAGCCGTAGCTCTCAGCAAAGGTTCTGATAGACTTTATCCGGTCTCTCACATTGTTGTGGGGAAACTTTAAGTCAAGTTTGTTTCTGCACAGCATTTCAACTAGGCTGAAGTCTTGGCTTTGACTGGACCGTTTTTTATTTCTTTTTTTCAATCATTTTAATTTTCAGTCATTCTGCTGTAGATCTGCTGCTGTGTTTGGGATCCTTGTCCTGTTGATGACCCAGTTTGGAGCAAGTTTAAGCTTTAGGAGAGAGAAAGATGAGCTCACATTTGACCCTGGAACAGGTTGGCATATGGCGGAGGTCATGGTCGACTCACTGACTGCAGGCCCTTCGGTCCTGAGGCTGCAGAGCAAGCCTGGATCATCAGCCCTCCGCCACTGTGCTTAACAGGTTGGATGAGCTGTTTGTGCTGATATGCTGTGTTTGATTCTCGCCAGATGTAGTGCCGTGGATTTGGTCTAACATCTCTACTTGGTCCTATCCATCCATTACTCCAGGGGTCTTGTGCTTTAGTCAAAGGCAGCTAAGTCGTGCTGCTATATTCTTCACTATGAAGAGGCTTCCCTGAGTTCTTCCTACCAAGCCATACATGTTTGGTTGTTTTTTATTTTTTATTTTATACCATGAACCATTTAACTTCCTAAATAAGGCTCATAGCATCTGAGATGGAGCTCTTGTTTTATAGAATTTTTCTGAACATTGAATGCGCTCAGCTGGAAGTGAATCTGCTGTGACGTCCAACGCTGTGATGCTGCTGCTTTTTCTGAAGTTTACTGCAATGATTCCTGTCTCTTCCCGCCTGTCACTCTGCTTTTGCAGCCCAGTGACGTCACTCTGACGGTCAGATCGAGTGATCACACCTGCGACAGCGCTGATTACCGGGAGCTGTCGCACCTGGGAGGAGCACCATAAGTTCCTGGCTATTCCTGGGTGTAAGCGCCAGATTCTTGAAAGCCGCCTGGAAACCTCTACCCTGTGGACTGATTACCTGTGCATGACCACTAAACTGTCTACGATTACCCTGCTAGCCACGGTCCCGTCTAGCAGTATCAAGAGCTGAATCAGACTGAATTATCGGGTCTCCAGATTCTGAGGTTGAATTATTACAGTTTATAGCACCTGGCTGTACTGACAGTTGTAATGTTTTCTCTTTCTGCCGTTGAATCAGTGGGACTTCACCAAAATAAACTCTGCGGCTGCTTTCGCTGTAGACCAGCGAGTGAACCAGGACTGACAGATGGGTTTTCTTCAGCCAAACATGACCTGAAGGGTCAGAATGTGTGAAGACGACTTACCATCTGCAGGTGCTTCCACAGGTCTGTGTAGACGGTGTTCCCAAAAGCAAACTGCTGCAGGTAGCTCTGTGAAAAAGGGAGGAAGGTTGCATAAGATGGCCAATTTAGCATCAGAGTCTTTGTGTTTTATTTTTGATAATCTATGAACAGCTAAATATCGATACAAAACTGTTTAATCAAATGTTTGTTTATATTTCAGTTCTGTACCTGGAGTCCTTTGGTGAAGACGTCCTCAGTCAGGAAGTCTGACAGCATCCTGAGGACAGACGCTCCCTGAAGATGAGAACAACGTTCGTTTAGATAGACAGCAAAGTCAATAAAAACCGGCTTCAGATATTAGGAAAGAAAATGTGTGTGATTCCTGACCTTGCTGTATGAGATCGCATCAAAAAGCTCGCTGATCTGAGCTGGTTTCTGGATGTCTTCTTCTTTGGAGGACAGCGGATGAGACGACGTCAGAGCGTCCACAGCAAAAACTCTGTGGACGTCACCAAGGACGATGAGGTCTTTCTGCCAGGAAACAGGAATATGTTGAACATTAAGAACACAATCTGGAAAGACGATCGGCGTTGAGCCCGGAGAAAAGGCGTACCACGTTCCAAGAGGGTTCAGCCTTGTCTGCTCCCAGGTACTCCACGTACGACGCAAAGCCTTCGTTCAGCCACAAGTCGTTCCACCAGCGCAGAGTGACCAGGTTACCGAACCACTGCAGATACAAGAAGTCAAAATTACAGCTATACATGTTTTTTTTTTTATAAAGTTTGAAAAAGCATGTGGAAAGAAAAAGGTCTCTAGATATCGCTAAAGACAGAAGTGAATCTTAAAATCTGGATTTTATTTAGATTTAATTCCTAATACTTCATCTAGTCACACTGGAAACTGAAAGTACAATAGTTAATGCTTAATAAATTGTACTAATTGTTCGTGTATGAAATTTAAACTCATAATATCTCACATGAAGTTAGTCAAGCAAAATGACAAGGATCCAGAATCTGATAAAGAAATAAAACCAAGTGCTTAAATCACCCTTTGTCATCCCTTTTATTCTGGTCATGTGATAATGTTTGTTTATTCATGTAAATACGAAAAGTATCGGTGCTGTTTTTTTTTTTTAAAGTTACACACCTGGGAGCATCATTTCCTCCTAACTCTGCATGCTCCCTGTTATTTTGGTATTTTATCTGAGCTCACCATGTGGGCCAGTTCGTGAGCTATGATGGTGGCGATCCTCTCCTTGTTGGAGTTGGAGGAGAACTCCTCGTCGTACAGCAGCGCCGTCTCTCTGTAGGTGATCAGACCCCAGTTCTCCATGGCTCCCGCGTTAAAATCAGGGATGGCTATCTGGTCTGCAGGGCCGAGAAGATTTTACAGGATTTTGGTGACTTTCAGACCTACACAACTCAACAGATTACAGATCCAAGAGAGGCAGCAGGACATCCATGGAGAAAGCATACTGTGCATGTAGAAAGTGCAAAAACAAATCAAATAAATCTCCTTTAAATGAGATGCATTACAATTAGATTTGCTTTTTTTTTTTATGACTCCCACTAACTGTTTAATGATGGTAAGACATGTTAACAGATACACTGTGCAAAGGAGATAGTGTATAAAAGAAAATCCCGAGCACTCACCCTTGGGGAACCCCTTTGATAAAGCAGTTTGGATATTTGGAAGTATAGAAATTCTTGGAATGAACCAAACACAAACGTATTCACTTTTTGTGTTACTTTTAGGAGACATTAAATTTGTAAAACCTTGAAAGAAATAAGGAAATATCGCAACCAGTGTGTCTATGTTAGCAGGGTCACACTGCAAAATGGATCTAAAAATAAGTAAAATGTTCTTAAAGTTAGTGTATTTATCCTTGATTTGAGTAGGTAAAACGGATTATCTGCCAATGGAATGAGTATTTTGACCCCTAAAATAAGATAATTAGACATCCTGCACTTGAAATAAGAAGATGGTAATGAATTGTTCCTATTTTAAGTGCAAAAATCTTATTCCATTGGCAGTCTTATTTACCTGCTCAAAACAAGGACAAATACACTAATTTTAAGAATATTTTACTTATTTCTAGTTCTGTTTTTGGAGTGCAGTCGGGGGAAGCAGTCATTTCTATCTTTAGAGGGCTGAATGTGGCCTGTCAGATGACAGAATGTCAAATAAAGAGTTATTGTTCTCATACGCGATGACTGCCATAAAATTCACTATAGATCGACAGATCAGTTTATCTGTTAAACGCTGATACTGTTACACATCTCCGCAGACCGAATCATAAAATCCCAGCAGACAGATAACAGCTTCTCTCTGACTTCCAGCCTGGGACTGAGATAGCGAGCGCTGATGCAGGATGAAGATGATTTTTTTTTCTTCTAAAAAGTGCCCAAAAAGGCTGATGCAGCAGCTTCACTGTCTCCACTGTTTCATCTACAAAAGTAAATCATTCAGAGGTTTGCCTGTAAAAACATTAACGATGCAATAAACCGTCAGAAATAACGACCACTAAAAGCAAAGGAGTTATCATGCTCCATGTGACATGAACACAGGGATGTTTTTACATGGATTTCCATTTCAAATGTTACGTTATTTTAAGTTATTTTTAACACAAAATATGCCCTTACTGAGACAGAAGAGCAAAGCAGCCCTCTCAGTGAGAAGGCTAAGACACAGCAAGACACATTTTCTTTCTGCTGGTAACTCCACTAGAAAGTCCAAAGTGTGGGACGAGGGGCAATTTGTGGCACTTGGAATAATTAATTGCGGCACATTTGCCCTCCAGTAAATGGAGCCGATGCGAAAAGACACATTTTGCAATTTTTTCAATGGCAAATTTATATCTTCTTAGGTGGAGAGTTTGAGGTACTAAACAAAGTATTTTCTTTTATTAGCCCCCTGCGTGTTTTAGTTTTTACCTATTTTGTTATATTCCAACCTTTAATTTAAATGCTATTTTATTTTATTTGATGGCTCTGCACAAAATAAACTAAAATGAGAAAATATGTACAAATAAGAATAATAAAAATAAAAAAAACAGACACGTTTCCTATGAAGCCCCTAAAGGTTCTGGTGCAACCAAATACTTTTTAAAAAGTCACTTAATTAGTGAAATGAAGCTCACTTGTGTACAATCTAAGTGACCTTTTCTGAAAGAGGCTGCAGCACCATTAAGCAAGAGGCATCACACCATGAAGACAAAGGAGATCCCCAAACAAGTCAGGGTCAAAGATGCTGAGAAGTACAAGTCAGGGTGGGGTTATAAAAACATTTCCAAATCTTTGATGTTCCCATGGAGCACTTTTAGATCCATCATCTTCAAATGGAAAGCACCTGGTACCACAATAAATCTGCCAAGAGAGGGTCAGCCACCAGAACTCACAGACCGGGCCAGAAGGGCATTAATCGGCGAGGCGGCAAAAGGTCCATAGGTCACCCAGAAGGAGCTGCAGAGCTCCACAGCAGAGACTGGAGGATCTGTCCACAGGGCTGAGCTTCATGAAAGAGGGGCCAGAAACAAGGCCTTCACTTGGTGTTTAAAATAAGAAGACAGCTTTTGAGTTTGCCAAAGGGCACTTGGGCGACTCTCCAATTGTATGGAGGAACGAGCTCTGCTAAGGAAAATGCTATGTCTGCTGCAAACCCATCACATCCCACCACCACAAGAACACCATGCCCACAGTGAAACATGGTGGTGGCAGCATCATGCTGTGGGGATGTTTTCAGTAGCAGGGACTGGGAAACTGGTCCGAGCCGAGGTGAAGATGAATGTTGCTAAAAAAAAAGGAATATTCTGGGGGATCTGAGAACAATGAGCCGAAAACAATTGCTAAGGCAACACTTTGGTGGTTTAAGGGGAAAGATTTACATGTGTTGGAATGGCCTAGTCAAAGTCCAGACCTCAATCCAGTTGCGGGTCAGGCCTGAAGATCATTGTTTACATCAAATATAACATCATACGCCATCATAACTCATGGTTGTGAGGCATCAAAACATGAAAAATGCAGAGGAGGGTGAATAGTTTCGCACGACACTGTTTCTACTCCAAAACAGACTTGGGTTGCTCTGATAGCGGCCTGCAGGTCCTCTGCATCGACAGTACTCCATTGATTCTCTGTGGGGTTCTGGTCAGGCCCGTTTTCTGGCCAATCAAGCACAGCAAAGCCCCTTTTCACACTGGCGCTACTCAAGTTCGCCCCGCCCTACTGCGCCACGTCCTGCTCGGCTTTACTCGGGACGTTTACCTTAAAATGCCTGGAAAAGGGAAACACCTCCTGGAGGAGTGGACTTTAACCTGCAACCCCCCCTTCTGTTCAGATTTACACCCTGCAGTGTTTTTCAGGAGGTTGATGCAGAGGACTCAGTCTGAATAGATATAAGGTTTTGCCTATGGATGCACAAGATGGGATAAAACTAAATAGTTATTTTTCTGAGTTGGTTGATCCTCAGTGTGCGTTGGGAACCCAGTGTCAGAGTGATGGACTGACCAGATTTGGGCAGCGGGTACGTGGAGTTGTAGTAGTTCTCAAAAAATTTAAGAATGGGTCCGGTTATGTTGAGAGCGTAGTCCCCTTGGCCGGCAGCGATGGCGGGCTTCCGGGCAAAGATCCGGATCTGAAGCAGACATGAGAATACAATAAAAAAAAAAAAAAAACGACCAATACACATTCTTTAAATCTAATGTCAGATCCTGACAAGATGAATTTATCGTTTTGTCCCTGGAGAGGAACCGCTGGTG